>NW_008606674.1:3156-15934 GCF_000691845.1 Merops nubicus
AGGTGATTTACCTCTTGATATTGTCTAGAAATCTGTGCTTGGTGACTTGTTTTTCGAACATTTCCAGTAGTGCTTTCTGCAGAATGTTCTAGCTAGAAAATGATTAAATGTGATAATTTGTCATATCCTGCCATCACCTTCTTTGTGTATAGATTTGTCCTTGTCCCCTGAGCCAAAAATACAGAGGATGCTTTCTTAACAATTGAAATCATAAATCCAGGGGCTTTTTTTTTCTATCTTACGCTGCAAATATATGGGCTAGGAATTGTTAGTTCTCTTTTTCATTCTTGTTGATGCTGATGAATTTTAATATTATGCTACCAGGGACTATCTGAGAGCTGTCTAATTCAAAATGCATATAGGCAACATATGCAATGTTGCAAATATGGAAGATGTGGCAACAACAGGGAGTTTGGATGAGGGAGCAAACATTTGCCTGTGAGGGGATGCCAGGCAAAGAAGGATAGGCAGGAGGAATTCAAAGTATTCCAGTGACTCAGAGACAGCCTCCATTTATCACGTTTGTGTTTCCAGAATTCAGTAAGAAACTTGCTTGCTTTTAGGCCTGGTTGTTTCCAAATAACCTTTGCAGATCATAGAATCATGGAATGGTTTGGGACATCTAGTCCACCCCCCCCGCAGTGGGCAGGGACATGAACTAGATCAGGTTGCTTGGAGCCCTGTCCACCTGACTTTGAGTGTTTCCAGAGATGGGGCTCCTACCACCTCTCTGGGCAACCTGCTGCAGTGTTCCACCATGCTCACTGTAAAAAATTTCCTCTATATATCTAGCCTAAATCTACCCTCTTTTGGTTTAAAACTATTACCCCTTGTCCTATTGCAACAGATCCTGCTAAAAATATTGTCCCCATCTTTGATAAGGTCCCCTTTAAGTATTGAAAGGCTGCAGTAAGGTCTCCCTGGAGCCTGCTCTTCTCCAGGCTGAACAACACCAACTCTCTCAGCATTTCCTCACTGGAGAGGTGTTCCAGCCTCCGATCATTTTTGTGACCCTCCTCTGGACCCTCTCCAAGAGATGCAGTGTGTCTGCAGGGTTTAGAGGAAAAAAACCTTACTTTAGATCCAAATAAAATGGCAAAATGTCAACCCCCCCTTTTTCTAGAAGTCTGAAGCGCTGGACAGCAATGTGTGCAGCAGGGTGTATTTTATTTGCAGCAGCTACGACTGCCGCTAGACGGCTGTGTTGGTTTAAAATTCACTGCCTGGGAAGAGGAGTGCTTAGGAGCTTGGGTTCATTTACAAAATTTGGTTTCTCAGGGGAAGTGTAATTCAAAGTCATGGGCGGGTGGGGGGAAACTATTCAGCATCAGTCTAAGAAATTCAGCTTTCTTGCGAGGAGATGTGATGTGAAGTGTGTTTAAGTGCTGAGCACCCCTGTCAAGAGCAGAGTTTTGGGAGTGCTCAGCTCCCAGTGGGACAGCCAGCTGGAGGCTGAGTTTTCAAGCATGCTGAGCTGTGGCTGCCACGTGTCAGCATGTGTTACTGGGCTGGAGTGGGATAGGCCACGTCAGATGAGCTTCCCTCTCTGCTCTCTTCCTGACTCCTGTGCCTGTGACGACAAATCCGTGAACCAAAGCACCTTTTGGTCACTCCTACATGCCTGTGCTTTCTCTGCTCCTAGCTGAGGTTGCTAAAGATGCTCCACGTGCCATGTGTCAAGTTCTGTATTTTGCTGCCCACATGAAAATGGGAGCATCTGAAAACTTGACGTCTGCTGTGAATGCTGAGCGTCATGAGGATAACATTAGCAACTGCTCTCAAAATGTCCTGGAGTCTTAATATTTTATCTGGCTGATCACTATCCCAGGAGTCATTATACTTCTTCCTATCAGTTTTGATAAACTGGATGGTTTTCATAAAGCAGCCATTGTACATTTAGAATCCAATTACTCTGTGCTTGGTCTCTCATATACCTTTATGTATAATCTGAATGTTAACAGCATGACAGGTAGCACACAAATACAGTGTAGTTACAGTATAACAGAATTTTAAAAGGCATATTTTGGTTATAAGGCCAAAGATGGGAAGGACAACAGTGTGATGTTATTATTGCCCATGATAGTGTCAGTGTCCCTGAGTGGCTGTTATCAGGCAGGATCAGCAGTCTGGAGGATGCTGTACAAACCTCCCTTCAAAGGCATCTTCTGGTTCAAGGAGTTATTTGGTTTTATTGTCTAAAACAGTGTAATCACACTGTTTTTGTAATGTAATTAGTCACTGTATCAAGTGCCAATTGCCAGGTTGTCATTGATGGTCTGTTAATTTACATTTCTTGTTTAGAAAACACTGCTGGATTTTAGCAACAAAAATCTCTCTCCAAACAATTTCTTCCCTGAGAGCAGTGAGAAGGATTAGGTGAATGTTGTCTTACCTTTTTGCAACCAACGATATATTTACTTCCAAGAGAACCTGTATCCAATTGCAACCCAAAGACAGCATCTGTGTTGCTACGAGGCTCAATGACACTTTTAACTTCTATCTAGAAGGAAAACCCCCAGGCTGAGGAGAGTACACCCTGATTGGCTTTGATTTATGTGTGATTTATAGATGTGTTGAATCTATCCCAGGTATTTGAACAGGGATGTGAGGGAAATGTTACCTTCATTTTAGCCAGTCCAGTAAGCAATTGGTTCTGCCTTTGACCCTGGTGCAATTTTGGAGGTCATGGGACTGGTGGGATTACAGGCAGGTATGCTCAAGAGAGCAGAACACAATCTGTTATTTCTGAACAAGAGAACGGTTGAAAATCTGTGATGACATTGTCCACCTTAAATAATTGATGATCTTCAAAAGTAAAAAGGCAACAATCACAGGCAGCCCAGTTCCACTCTCATGGACAACTGAGACTGAGAAGACTAACTCTGTGCTCTTCGACGTATAAACCAGCAAGCTTCCAGTGCTAATAGCATCCTTTTGACATCCTCAGACTTGCATGTGGGGCATTTAAACCATTTCTGTCTTTGTGAAGGTGTCACAGGGACAGATTGGTTAGATGTAAATCTTCTGCTTGTGCCTAAAGGTTTTTAAGCCCCTTTTGATTTCTATAACCCTATTTCACTGAGGGTGTGATGCTCAGTGCTTGGTAGAGCTAACTGAGCAGAGGATTCTAAAGTTATTTTTTGCATTGCCACCAAAAAAATTTCAGTGATTTTTGTTGCTCCCCAAGGATGAATTACCTGCACTTATCTTAACTAATATTGTTTCAGTTACAAAAAGAGTGTAATAGTCACTCATTTATTTGAACAGAGTAGAATTACCATTGTATGCAGACTATGAGGAAATAGCACACGTGTCCCCTAACAAAATCTGTTTCACTGTCTCCTTCCTGCTGTTTCCTGCTTGGTCCAGTTACGATCAGTTTTAAGAGTACTGGGCCGTCCTGTGTTCATCTAGCCACCTGGGCCTGATGGTGACCAGTTGCAGGTGCATGTGGAAATATTCTAAAAACAGGGCAATCACATCAGGTTCTTTAAGTTCTTGGCTTCCGAAAGCACACGGCCTAGGGACTTACGGGCTAGAGGAAGTCATAGCCACCTCTTCACGTTTAATAGCCATTAATGAACCTTCCCTTGTGAGCTTAGGAGTCCCACTGCTTTTTGAGTCCACCTTTGCTTTTAGCAGCTGCTGTAATGAGTTGCAGTCTTAATTCACTGTGAAAGGGGATCACATTTGAGGTATCTCTGCAGAATGAATTTTTCAACTGGGAAGTAAGACACCTTTTCATTGTATGAAAAATTCTCTTATTTAATAGTGTGTCCAGGATGGCTGCTTGCTTCAGGTGTTTTGTGCAGAAAACATTGAAGGCCAGGCCCAGATCTTCAAATCTGCTTTGGGATCTACTTATTCAGATAGTGGTATTGCACTGAAGAGAGCTAAGCCTTTTGAAACCAATGAGATACAGTTGCCTAAATAATGCATTTGAATGCTTTTTTATTTTTAATCTGAGGAAATTAATATGTGTGGGGGCTTTTTTTTCCACTTCACACAGTGCATGAATGTTGCAGTCTTTTCTGACTTGGTGATAAGATGATCATGATGTCGCTGACGTGGTTTGGTGGGTACTGACATAGCTTGAAACTTTCACTGGCTCACCAGCTACATCACTTTAGTTAGCTAGTTTTAGGGATTTTGAATGCCTCTGAATGCTTTACAGCTAGAAGTGGGGAAACTAGCATCTTCCATTCATGACTGATACACCTGGCATTCAGAGAGAATTCTCAAATCCTCTTTACTTATGTTACCAATTTCAAGTCTGACAGGTACCATTATACTTCTCTGTTGAACATCTCCCATAACCAAGGGCAATAGTTCTGTTATCCAACTCTTTTGAATTATAAATGAACACATAATTTTACTTTGACAGGTTGTAAATTCACTGAAAAAAAAGAGTTTCTGAAAGGCTGGGAAAAGGAAATTATTTTTATATTTGATTTGGTGAAGAGAAGAAAAATTGAAAGGAGAAAGGAAGTATTTAGAAAAAAACATTTTCATAAACCACTATTCAAAATGAAATATTTCAAGTGACATTTGAATTGTCAAAATACTTCTAGTTAAAATTCAAATAAAATGTAAAAATATTTCTAGTGAAACTTAATCCTTTTATTCTTTCATTTAAAATAGTGGTTTGGTTTTATTTAATAAATGGACCATGACAGAGAGAAAAGGTGAAACAAAAAAATTAATAGTCCCAAAATGAAACAAAACCTCTCATTTTGTGTTAGTCCAAAATAAATGTTTCTGTTTTGCAGCCAAACCAACCAGCCCTTTGTTTCTCCAGCTGTAGTGGGGGTAATGACTTTCTTGGTTACTTATTCCAGTGGTTAAATAGTCTTGTAAAGGTGCATCCTAGAATCATAGAATCATAGCCTGGTCATAATCTGTTTAATGACATTGAACTAGACCATGGGGAAGGCTTTTTAGTTGATTTAGAGCATTTTCATTGCTATAATCAACACTGTGGCTATTGTAGTAGAGGCAATTTCTGGTAGTTAATGACTGTAATCTAAGAGAAGATAAGGTATTGTGATAAAGGCGCTCAAAACTAATGCGGTGCTAATGCAGTCTAGAAATGAGGAACATTATTCTAACTGTAAGGCTAATTAATTCTAACATTTTGACTAGGAATTTGCTAGATTCTTCTCCGTTCTATTTCTTAATCAAGATTGGTGGTCTTTTTGGAAGATGCCTCAGTTCACAAGAAATAACAGGCTTCAGTCAGAAGCTGTCTGAAATCACGGCCTGAATTGTGCAAAAGATGAGAAGGCACTTTTGTGCTTTTCTGTATTATCTTAGAACAGTGTAAGAGCTCTTATTGCCTTTAGGGCAGTCATGTAGCTCCATTGAAGTCAATTGCAGAATTCTCCATAAGGTCAGTGGAGTTCCTGTTTCACCATTGACTCAGCAGTAAGTGCTTCCTCAGGTTTGGTGGCTGCCTGGAATAAAACCCAAAGCTCTCTTTGAACCATAATTGTATGGGTGGGGGTGATGGAAGTGCTTTGGACTTCCTGCCTATTGTAGCAATGGAATCCAAGTGCAATTTCAGTGTAGTTATGTGGAAGAATAGTCCTGTAGCACTCCTCAGTCTCAGATTCCTTCAAGCCTTAGGCCAGGGATGTTTTCAAGAGCCTCTGTTACCTATTGTACCGGGTCAGATTACCATAAAGCATTTAGAATTACTACACAGAGATAAAGTGGTGTGAGAAGGTCTTCCAGACTTTGTTAGAGAGGTTAGGCAATTTCTCCAGCCTTTTTGTGTTATGCAGAGTAGAGTTTTGGTGGTTCCAGGGCCTCCTGAATGCATGATTAACAACATTCTTGTGCCCTTTGACTTCCAATTAATAGGTATTTAATCTATTACCCTATTTAAACCCAGGTTTAGGTCTGTAATATGATGTGGTTCACTTACACGTATTGCCTGGGCTGTAAGGGGACTAGAAGCTTAACTTCCTTCCTGGTAAAGTCAACAGAGGGGTTGTAGTCCTGCAAAGTGGTGAGTGTGAGACATTTGATACCAGATTGTTCTGTTCTTTGGTATGTGTAATAGCTGCTAATTAATTTCTTAAGCCGTGGCTTAAATTGCATGTTGCAGAATAACAGCTCCTTTTAAGAACAAGCTTTGTCCCTGAGAGTTCTGGATGGAAGGAAGCTCATCCACTAGTTGTGTAAATTTGCTACAATTTCATGTACTTCTACACTGAGTTTGTGCAGTTGACAGTGCAACCCCTCAAGAGATAATGCTGGCATTATAAGTTGGCCATTATGTCCATATGCTTAACTCTGAATAAATATTTCTTCAAAAAATGCCAGAGGGGAAAACTTGGTCTTGCCAGCGTCTTTAATGTTTGCTGCTGCCTCCATCTGCTGCTGCTATGTTTTCTTCTCTTGAGATCCAGTTTGTTTTGACTCTTACTCTCCTTGTATGTTAATTATATTCATGCTGTGCTCTTACTGATGAGGAAAAAAGGACAATGAGGAATTTGCTCCTTATGTATATCTGTTTGCTCTAATAATGTGTGGGCATTCTTCTATTGTACTTCTTGTTTCTCTGTGATCTTGATCTTGGAAACCACAAAGATTAGGAATAAACTGTACTAAAACCCATTAGTGCCAAGACGAATTGGATTTTGCTGTTGGTTGTTGTTTAATTGGACCAGACATTTTATAGGCTTCTGGTGTCTTCATTCTCTAGAGCCTGCTGGCTGTTGGTTTGCATCTTTTGCTTAACAGGCCTTAAATGCATTTTGCAGGAGATACTGGGTGCTGGGCTCTGTAACTGCGTGGAAAAAAAAAAAACAAACCCACAACTGTTCAGCTTGGCTTTTAGTTTGATGACTGCTTCACTTCATTAAGGGCACATTTTAGAGGTAGAGGATTCTCTTACTGTTGTTTCATCTGAGAACATATTGAACCCTGGGTGGCCCTGAGGTAATTAATGTACTTCCCGAGAAGGATTTTGTCTTGCCAGCAATGCATTCATACCTCACAGTAGACAATTAGTTCAACAAATAGCTACAGAAAATGTTCTCAGTGACTTGGGAGTGAAAACTGGAAAAAAATGCTGCTATGAGGTCATATTTCTTAACATTTTGGACATCTTAGCACACATCCTTCAAAAGTCCATTTCATCCTGCAGCACAATTGTTTGGCATATAAATATTCTCAGTGCCTGGTGTATTTTGAGTGAGATAAAACTGGAGATGAATAGAGAGGCAGCGATAGAAATAGAGCCAAGTCATTTGATACGCATGGATTTGGAGGGCTGAATCAACCTATAATTTGCCAGATTATCTGTTTGTTTGCCTTTTTATACTCTAGTAAGTTCTCATTACATATTAGCAACCATACAGCTTTATGGCAAGACAAACTTTATCCTGAAGGCATGAGAAATAATGGCCAAAATGGAAGGTTCAAATTCTTTTGGAATTCATGAAAATGTGTCAGGTTTTTTGTGTTCTTAGACCAGAAAATGAGTTAGGGAGAGGAATATGGCTGACAGCTTCCTCAAGGTTATCTGAGGTGGTGGTTACTGTAGATGACATGATTTATGTACAGCATTAGATAGGCTTATTAAATTCTGTTCCTAAAAATCTGGTTCTTGTCTGCTTAGTACTGACTCTTACAGGAGAACTTTGGTAAACCACGCTTCTATTCAAACTTGTTGCTCATAAGAAAATGAAATCATAAGAAAATGAGATCCCAGAATCTTTGTAGCTAACACTTATGAACATGATGATAATTTTTCGTGGATGTTTCATCAGGGAGGACTCCAAAAGTGTTAATGTGCATCATATCCTTCTACAGTAAATAGATACAGCTCTGCTTGAAGTTGGTAAAACTGATGAATTTCATCTTCTTGGGACTGTGGCCATAAAGCCAGAGATTATTTAAGTCACATTGGAATACTCTTCATCTTGAAGAGAGGCTTGTATTCAAGGGGACTGGGGTTGGGTTGTGGTGTTTTTTTTTTTTTTTTTTGTATCAATTCAGAAAAAGGTGGCAAGCCAGGGACTGGCTGCTGATGCTAAGCAGCATATATAATAATGAGTATCTTCTCTGGGGTAGCTGTCCAAGCAGCCTTTGCCAGGGAAAGATCAACATGATCCAGAGAAGATACTTTTGTTAAGAAACCTACCTAAAATCAGGTAGATTGTGACAATACAGGTAGCTATCTATTTGGTCACTGTTTTTACTTGTTCCTGCTGGGTGCCCCAAGTAGTCTTAACCATGTTAAAAAGTCTCCCAGCTACCTGTTGTGGAATTGATCTCCTCATCTCATATCAAGCAAAATATCATTTTGTTTTGCTCACTGTTGGAATACTTCAGGGACCTTTTAGTGAAGGGCTGGTGATGGGCAATGCTGTTTGGCTGATGGGGCTCATCACAAGCAATGTATTGCCATGATCTGGGTGAGGGAGGAGGCCTGATCAAATTTTCTTCTTGCTGTGCCCTCTGGCATAAGGTGCTATATTTGGGAACTGCCTTTCCTATCTGCTGACTCACCCATGTCAAAAATAAAAAGAATGTTAGGCTTTTTTTAGATGTTACGATTTTTATAGAACTTAGCTTCTATTAGAAACAGAAACAATTTGTCTCTGCAGTTCCCTTTAAGGGTATATGTCTATCAGCAAATAAAATGGGCCAAGTCCTTTACTGTGGTCTTGAGGGCAACTTGTCCTGGCATGGCTTCTGTCTGTAGGGCTATGTGCATCTCTGTCCCCAGTTTTCCACGCCATCCATGCTGCATATGAGAAGCACGCTCTGTGACCATGCCTTTGCATTGTCTGAATGGCATGGGCTAAAAATGGGGTCAGACAGCCTTAAAACAAGTGGTGTCAGGAGCCAGTGCTCATACCTGTGCCCTGGCTGGGTCACTAGGATAAACATGGCCGTGGTGGATGGTAACAAAGCTCCAGGCTCATACTTGGATTAATTTGTTCAGTGACCTCCCCCTTCTGCTGCTCCTGTCTGCATCCAGATCTTCAGCCTAAATCTGAAGGAACTTGACTGTCAGCTCTGAGCCTAGAAGAGCTTAGCAATCAGCTGTGGCTGGAGAAAACAGCCCTCCTGGTCAGGGTGTATCGGAAGAAGCCTTGAAGAGCTCCAACTCCATTTTGTGTTTGAAGTATTGGCTATATGTAGCTAGAAGATGATTTGTCGGTTGAGAACTGTGCATATTCACCTTCAGAGGGGGGTTACTTTTCACTCTGTAAGATGCTTGCAAAGAGTTCCTGGTCTGAAGAGCAGAGCATGACTCACTAAATAAATTAATAAAATAATTAACTCCTTAATTGACTCACTTTTCAAAAGCCTACACTTTCATATTTTCTTCCATGTCACATACACTTGTTAAATTCATTGCTAATTGAGAAATAAATTGCTTAATTGCACCAAGATTCTGCCTGAATCCTGGAAGTATTGAAGTTGTAAATTATCTTGTCCAGGCTGCTGTGAAGTTATAATTGCATTTTAAGAGCTAGCTGGATTGCCAGGGAGGTGTCTTCCGTGTAGGCATCAACGCCTTCCTCAGGTGGTTAGGCCACAACGTGGTGTTTCTCACTGCTTTCCTGTCTTTGGTCTCTGCTCTTGGTGCACAGCTGAATTCACAGTGATGTTGAGCAAATACATTTATAGGCATACTCATTTGTAAATTTTACAATGACATGGGGCTTTCTTGAAAACACATATTGTGTGGTGTTAACTTCTTTTTCCTCCCCTAGGAAATGAGGGGAGAACATATTAACACTGTGGATTAGTGCCCTTCTTCATGTTTTGTGTGTTTGGGTATTACTATAGATCTCACCTGGGAAAACACAGGAAAACCTGTTTCCAAAGATTCAGGAGATATCTGCTGGACAATCTTGGAGCCAAACACTGTAGTGTTTGTACATCAGGAGGAATGTGTAGCCATGGTCACTTAGGACCTAGTTTCAGAGACATGAAGCAGGTGCCGATGAGCCTTGGTAAGAATATTTTGGCTTGGTATGAACATGGAAACTGAGTCAGATAACCAGGGTTAAGTCTGGCTTGAGCATGTCTGTAAGAGTTGTTCACATCTTGGGATTGCAACAGGGCATCTACCACTGAATAACTGTTCTAAGCAGTGTTTCATAAGGCTAAAGCAAGTTCCTTCAAAATGGCATATGTTCATTCTGGGGTTGTCAAAGAGTAAGCCAAAGCAGATCTGGTACTATCAGCTACCTCATAAGGACACCTTATGGTGTTATCTTGGAGAAGAGGGAAAGGATAAGTGTGAGGCCTAACTTTTAAAATGATTAAAGAAATCTGAAGAGGAAATAGCTTTTTCACAGATCCTCTCTTTCTAACAGACTACAAACAACTAATAGTCAACTTGATGCTCTTACATGAAGGAGATAACATTAGAGCTTCTAAACAGGACAGTTGTGTATGAGGTTGTCATGGTTACAGGAACCAGTTTATCCTTATGTGGGTAGAACCAAAACTGTGTATTCTATACTCTCTATGTCAGTGCTCATGGGCTGTTAAGAAAATCATGGGTAGCAGCTGCCCAGGACAGACCTCACACCCCGGGCTATAACAGATAAGGAAAGAGGTTCAAGGTCAGGGGAGATGTTAACACCTTTCCCACCCAGCAGGAGGAGTCCTCCCTGTTAATGGGCCCATCCATGCCTCGCCCCATGACTCATACAGAACTCCCCCCAGGAGCTATTTCTGTTTAATGGACCATCAAGGACCCACTGCATGACTCATAGACTGATATCAACCCATTGTGAGATGCTCCACCCAGGGGGAGGAGCCAAGTGCTCCCACCTGGATATAAACTGGAGTTCAGTACAGCACAGGGGGCCTTACCCACTGGATTTCCAGAGGACAAGAGCTACCAGATCTTTTCTACGAGACCACTGTTTCATCTGGACTGCTACCACCACCCTAACTACAGAGTATCAGGTTGTATTCTGACTCTGTCTGTGGTTTTCCTTTGTATTATTGCTTTTATTTTATTTTTTTTTCTTATTAAATTGTATTTCTGACTTGGAGTCTCTCGCTGGTTTGTTTTCAAACCATTACAGAGGTGATTTTCCTCTAGGTAATGTTGAGCCTTGGCTGAATTCTACTGTTTAGTCTTGAAACACCCAGAAAGAGCGTGTTGGAGATTCAGAGGTATTAAAACTAAAGCTTTCTGAAATATGTTCTTCAAAGGAAGTATGCAGGAATTGTGCTCTCTTTTTAAAAAAAAACAAAAACAAAAACAAACTGAGGTTAAGACAAAATTTCAAGATGGGTACAAAAATGGGGATAATCAGCTGCCCACTAACACTGCAGAGAACAAGACATACTGCACAGCAAGAGTTTGTCTTGAATAATAGGGACTAGTTTTTAAACGGTGAATTCAGCTGTACGGTTAAATATAGTTGTTCTTAAAACTGCTATTCCAAAGAAATTCCTTAAGATAGACCACCTCTGCCAGGTTTTATTCTATAATTAGTCCTGTCCTACATTTTTTTTTATGACTAACTTTCACAGGAGCAAATGGGAGAAAGTTATGCTTGAAAATCCTCTGAATTGCATGCTGAGGTGCTGATCTGTGAAAACCCTTACATGGCAAAGGGATTTAAATACTTAAAATACCCCTGAGAAATCTGAGTGAGGCCCGCCAAGGTTTCAGAACAATGACTGAAAAGCCCTGAATCTGAGCATAAGTTGTTCCTATGTTTTCTGAAAATGGAGTTCATAAAGTGCCAAATTTAGCCCCTTGAGATCCATCTCCACCTCTTCAAACACTGTCCTTTCCCCATGGTACGGGTGCCTAAGGTTGTCTGGTCTGAAGTTCTCAGTCCTGTGTACTAGCATGAACTGACATACAAACAGTGAATGTTAGCAGATCTGTGAAGGATACTACAGCTTGTGTTCAAACTGGGCTGGTTTTGAAAAGAAAAAACCCCAGTTTGCTAGATGATCATCCTATTCTGCTGATTAGTCAGCTTCTAGAAGCATCTCTCTGGCAGTGAGAATTGCCCACTGCAAAGATCTTCTTGAGTTGATTGAAATTCAAGCATGCTAATATTTAATGCTTGTGACCTTGCTTCTCTTGTTTTCTTGTGACCCATTAACAGCTATACACATCACCAGTGCCCCCCTAAAACCTCATACCATCTGTGTTTTGGTATGTGCATACAACTTGCTCAGCACTTCTGTGTAAAACTTGCCAACCCTCCCAGCACCTCTGCATCAGAAGTTTACTTCTTTCCAAATTTGTGTCAATGGTTTCCAGTTGTGCAAACTGCTTGCTGTGGGGAGAGGGCTTGGGAGGAATCCAAAGGTAGCTAGCAAAGTTTCTGTGCCTTTTCTCAGATCTTCACACTTGAGAGGGGTTGAATTCAATTCCTTCTTTGTACAGATGTGTTACAAGAGCATATTCTGTTTGGGGGAAGGATTTCTTACAAACATATCTGCTCCGTGTGTTCCCCACCCCCTGTGGTGCATTTCTGTGTGTCTCCTTCCAGTGAGGTTGAGTAAGCTTTTGTTGTGGTTTGATGCTTGGAATGGGGGCGTGACCTTCCAGCAACTGGGAGGACCCCGGGTGGGGGTGAACCATTGTATTCCCTCCCCTTCCCACACACACTCTGATAAGAGGCAGGGAGTGGTTTCTAATCTCACTCCTGCCTTGGAGCTCGGAGAGTGAAGTTGTCCTTTCACTCCATGGGACCCTGGAACCATTTCTGAGGGTTTCGTATATTTTATTTTTTGTTTTTTTTTTCCCCTAATCTTTGTATACATT
>NW_008606675.1:0-27193 GCF_000691845.1 Merops nubicus
TTCCAACCCCTGTGATTCTATGATTCAAATTATCATATTTTTCTTTCATACTGACAGCAGTCAACTCTGCCTCAACTTTTTTCTTTTGACTTTTCTTTTTAGTTTTGTGTGAAATGAAGGCTGAACTGGAAAGGAAATGTCATACTCCAAGAATCACAATAAAAATATGAACACTTATTCTGATTTTATGACTTACAACTCACAAAAGATCATATACTCTTACAAAAGTAAGAATTGCCCTAATTCTTTATGTAAGCTTTTATTTATAAAACATCAATGGAAATTACTAGCTAAGCCCATATAACTTTCACTTACTAAATTTTATTTCTGAAGCACACTTCCTTCTCTCAGATTTTCTTTGCCATATTTATGATTGCTATGTACAGAGCTATGTTGCATCTCTGTAAATTTCAGCTGCATTACAGTATTCCATATTGTTATGTGATGTTACGTGACTGTCTGTGAACTTTGGGTATTGCCTACACAAATGGCCACATAATCATCTGCTGTATTTGTTCACATCTGTTACATCTGCACATCTGCAGGTGTTTGTTACCACCACAAATTACATGCAGGCAACTATAATTGCCTGTCCCTTCTAAGTAAAAAAAAAAAAAAAAAAAAGTACTGGTTTAAAACAAAAACAAAAAAAAAACACCAAACAAAAAGCAGGCAGATCCATCTGAAAGAAGGTAAAACCACCAACTTGTTCGATACTCCTGCATTTGTACTTTACAAAAAACTGCCCTCAAAACCTTCAATACTTGAAGCCTCTCAACACTGACATTAAGCATGGGCTTGACCATATTATACCTTGCTATCAAAAGCATTTTGGACATCACAGCATATCTACAACTCCTGCATAGAGAGCGAGGACACAGAGGTAACCAGAGCCCCCGTCAGATATTCCAGGGCACAGGACACCATGTTTACGGAACTGAATCCCACATGCTGCCTTCCGCTTGCAAGAACAGCCTTCTAGGAAATATCTGAAGGAAAAGGCTGGTTGCTGCTTCAAGACACAACAACTCAGAAACACTTTTGTCTTTGTGTTACTGTGCCTCTGTTCTGACAATTTCAGACAAATACATAGTGCCTGGATGTCTGGTTCAGAGTTGTCCTACCATTTCACAGGGTAAGCAGAGAAAAGGTAGAAGTTAAACTTGTCTATGTATGGTAGCAATCTATGACTCTTACAGAAAAAGAGGGCGGTAGAAAATGTACAGAAAATACCAGCTTTCTAATTAAAGTAGCTACCCTTCACTGATCTTTCCTACAAGGACAACTTTTCCCACATTTATTGCTGCACTGAGGCTTCCACTACAAGAAAAACAGTGGGCAAGTCTGTACTGTAAGATGAATCTACCACAAAAAGTTTTCCTCTGACTCAGCTAATATCCACCTAGCACCTCACTTATTCATACATACTAGAAGTGACTTGACAGATGTTTTAATTTTTCCTTCTGTTTAGCAGACACAAGAATACACTGAAATTCTAGCTCTATTTGAGAGTAAAGCACTTGAGAAAGGCTTGATGATTTTGGAGGCGAGACTTCATTTTTCTAAGTCATATAGAATACAGTCAAAATTTCACACTTAAAATGTTCAAAGCCATAAACACTTTCAAGATTTTTAATTGTTTATTGTTCATCTACTTTCTACAACACCTACTTTTATTCCAGCTGTGCTGGGATAAGTATCATCTGCTGACCCTTTACAAAGAATATTTGTAAAACAGGGGGCAAAAGTGACTTAATGACAGAAGAGGAGAAAGTGTACTTAGCTTATGTTCTTGGTAAGTGCAAACCTTTGGGAAAAGTACCACAGAAATTTCATTTGAAACAGTCAATAAAGCAGACGTTAAGCTCAGCAAAATTAACAAACTGCCACACAGATGACAAAAAACAGTGAACGTCTAGAACACTAAAATTTTCAAGAACATTCACAAGATGTTTAGATGATTAAAATGCTCTATTTTATGCTTCCTACAAGACAGGTGAATTAGTGATTCAGGCTGAAGCATTTTCTGCTTCTATGGAATTTACTAGATCAGAATGTTGTTTTACACTGTTCATCCCCAGTTTTGGTTTTCTGCTTTATCACATATTAGAAAATGACTCACCAGGAATTCACGTTGTTCTGTTCTCTTTTTTTTTTTATTACAAAGACTTTGGGGGACAGTCAGTAGATGCAGTGAACAGAGAACAGCTTAATTTACTGTGTCACTTGAAAGAATTTGAAAGCAAAGGAGACATCAAAAGATGTAACAGGCCAAGTCATCAAAATTTGCTAGCATTCCATACGCTGAAGGACTGCATATTACACAAAGCAGCCAGACCTTTTCTTGTTCTGTACAGGGGAATCATATAGCTAGCAGTGTAAGAAGATAAATATCACTAAGGAGGGAAGTATGCAGTAGCTATTACCCTTTAATCTCTGTTAGAAAATACTTATTTTAGCAAAACTCAATGAGAAAGCTGCTATTTTCTGTCCTACTTTGTCTTTTAATTAAAAAATGTGTTTTCCTGTTGTATTTTAAACAAAAAATCCAACAAGCCATAAAATTCAGTTTCATAAATTCTCTCCTACCAATAAAGAGGTGTGGGATGGCACTTCAATGGACATCACAGCCTGAGCCCAAAATAGTATTTGGCTCCTCTAAAGAATTCAGATACACTGTATAAAGCTGGGATTTTCAAATATATTCAGTTACAACCTAAGAATTACTTACACTGCCTTTCCAGACCATTATGAAGAAGGGACGTGTTTTCAATTTCCATTCCTCAGCCATGGTCACAAGCTGTCTTCTGGAACTCAAGCTTCAAGAAAAACACTACTGATTATGAAACCAGAGACCAAAAATAAGTGGCAATTCTTTTCCATGCAATGGCAGTGGTAGTACATCAGCATTGAGTTTTGCTGAAAGTTCCATCAGAAATCTTAATATCTCTAATATCACACAAAGTACCCTTTCAAAGTCTCCTGACCTGTTTTAAATTAGACCACAAATAACCCCAAAACAAAAAAAATAAAAAACCTCACCTTTCTCGTTATTAGGCTTTAATCTGTGCCCAAAGCTCGGTTTTGCACAAGTCTAGCAAAGCCTTTTCCTGTATATATGCAAGAGTAGGGTTTACTACATATAGTAATGGTGCTTGATACTTTATCTCGACCTAGGCAAAATTTAATTTTTCTAGATAGTGGACTAAAGGCCAGGATGCTCTGCAGCTTGTACCATGGGGAATGGTAAATGAGGAAAAGAAGAAACATTCAGATCAAGTCAGGTAAAAGGCTCAGAGCTAGGATGCAGAACAGAGAAAGGATCCCTTTAGAGCTCAGTTTGGTGCTTCTCTGCAGCAGGAACACTGGAAACAGTAGCAGCATTGCTAGGAAAAGGCAGCTGTGAGTCTGTATGGTATGAATATTTTTTCACTCTGAACCCTTCTCCTTCTACTCTCCAGGGCTCTGCACATGTGAAATAGAAAAGGACTATTAGCTATTTTGCTATCCAGTGCAATCCACTGACCCAAACAACTGCCTGAAATGCCTGTGGCAAAATACTATCCTGATTTTAACAAAAATGATAGAGGAAGGGATGTGCATGTGAGCACACACCTGGAACCCCAGTAAGTTGAATTTATTAGTTTAGTTTAACAAGTATAACAGTAATTCCATAATGTGCTTTTTCAAATATTTATCATCTTCATATGCTAAATTCCTATACTTTTTCAAAGGTAACCAGAATGTTTCTCAGATATATTACAGTAAAATGTGGTGTAAAACAACCACTTTCACTCAACTCTCTCTCTCCCATACCTACTAATTACACATATTTTCCTTCTGATTAAGTCGCTGGTTTGTTTTCATTAACAGTCAGACTCTTCTACATGATCAAAACAAAAAAACGTTACACTGAACAGAAATCCTGTAACTAATCACCTGGTAGGGTGACCATGACTATTTCCAGACACTTCCTCTGCCTCTGTAAGCCAGTAACAGATTGCAGTTATTAACAGGTCAGTGAATAAATTAATTCCAGGGCACTGGAAATTATGTTAATGAAATGAAAAGTGGCCTTGCTGACATTGCATCACTATTTCTAGACAGGGTGCTTGAACACCAAATAAATCTCACAACTCGGATGAGTGCCAAAAACTGGTGACCTAGTTTCATTAGGGTGGGAAAAGACTAGCAATTGGTCCTATGAGAGCAGATTACCAAAATAACTTCACACAAGAATATTCTGTAGAGAACTTTCTTTAAATCAGACATTTTCCAATCTAACAGGTTACTGGAAACCTTCTCTTCCCTCAAAAAAGCCAGTCTGAGATCGATTAAAGTTTAAAGTTAAAATGCACTTACATTACTCACACTGACATTCCTATAGAACATTCAAATTAAACAGTATAAATACTATCTTCTTTCCATCTCATTATCTCTTTCCATCTCATTCATAATAATTTTAATACTGTTTTAAATCAAAACAGCTTTTGCATTTTCAGTGAAAAATGTAGCACTTCGGGCTTAAACAAAGAGGTTTTGCTAATAAAAGTTGGTCTATTTTTAAATATTCAGCACACAGTAATCTGCTCAGTAATCTTCCCTGATTAAAAATTTCTTGGCTTCTCTTCAAAAAACACACTGAGAATGGATGAGCTCAACAGCTGTCGACATAATTTTTAGGAACTTACCAAGCATTGTTGCGTCTATACTAGCTTCCATTTATACACTCCAGCTGGTACTCCACAGCCCCACTCCCAATTCATCACCCCCAGTAACATCTATACTGAGATGGAAACATACTGAAGAGACAAATCATAATAACAATTCAGAATAGAAGATATCTCATAGTCATCTTTTCATCTTTCCAAAGCCTGTTCCTTCTTCTAAATTGCTTTCCATTTGATAACCAAAGTGCAGAAGGTGAACTGAAATACTGTAAGAAAACTATTCTTGCACTGCTAAAAATCCCACAACATTATTTAATAAGCCAGATTTAGACATGACATAACTAATGCAATGCATTGACTTCATCCAGCAACCCATGCTTACACAATTCCATATGCCAACGACTAAACTGTAAGTCTTCTCTGTGTGCTATGCACAGTAAGGGTCACTTGTGCAATGACTTACACAAAAGGTCTAGGATTTAAAAGACAGAAACATACAACACATTTAACCTCCTCAAAATTTGGGATTTTCTTGGGTTTTTTCCTTCAGATTCCCTCTGGATTCATTACTATCGAGACAAATCCTAAAGGATGATCACAGCTTCTGTAGTCTTAAATGTGGCAAACACCACATCAATGAAAATTTTGACCAAATAATGACATAAAGACTTGGAAGGACATACCCACCACTTAAATTTCAAAAATGCTGTGGGAGTATCTGGGAAACAAACAAACAGAACACAATGATATGTTTCTAAACCTCATATTGATTATTTTCTTCATAATAAACCATTTCTTTAAAGAAATCCATTAGGGAAGTTTTAGCATCTTATTTCTTTTTCCTCATTTATTAAAAACTTCCCAAGTCCATAGGTTTGTAACTCCAACCTCTCTTGTTTCTCTGTCAGAACACTTATTTTTTTCTCCTCTTTCTCTCTTTTACATTCTGTCTATTTTTTTGCACATTGTCTTTGTACAGATCATGACAGTATAATAGCTAGGTTCTGTCAAACTGTAGACTAAAAAAATAAAATAAAGGGCAGGGGCAGGGAAGGGGGATATGCTACAGAAGCAAAGTCAATTAAAAGCACTTAAAGACTGGTTTATGAGGGGTAAGAATCATGCAGATTTTCTACACATACTTTTATCTCAGCTTCTGCAATTGAAAGCCACATTTGGTCATCAATTCTACAGAATTACAAGAACTACCAAGTGACAAATAAGATGATCAGCTGCATACATCAGCATTCAATGTCTTGAGACAATCTTCATCATCTTGTATAAAATTGTGTCTATCACTATGCAGATTAGCAAGCTTCCTAACACTTGAAAGGAATATATTCATCACTATTTTTACTCTTATTCAGGGGCAAACCAGGAACTAAAATAAGGAGTTTATGTCTCCCAGGCTGTCAATGCAGAGCGACAGGAGCGAAGCATGGCAACTAGGAATTCCAAAACTGCCTATATGGTGTGAAAAAATCTTCTGCACTCCCTTTATTTCACTGTCTTCACTGCCCTGGTATGTTTTTCATACACACATACTAACAGTTTGTAGTGATGTATTTCTGCTTCATTCTGTCACTAAAAGATATTTTCTTTTTTTACCAATTCAATAAATTAGTAAATAAATTCCCAATCCAGACTGATCGGCTTATGCATTTTCATCCTCATTTACCACTGATTCTTTCAAGTTAATAATTTTTCACACTAGACTCTTACTTTAACCTGCCTATTTTCTCTGCCTTTCCTAACAGTTCATAAGGAGTTTTTTCTCCTTCGCACTTGTGTTACTACAGAGACAGGAAGTATACAGAAAATTTTGTATCAGTTTGCCAAATAGGCAGCATAAGTGAAACTACAGGTAGGAGGGACATTATTGATACAATACTTAAACTCTGACGCTGAGATGAAGTAGCAATGAGAGTTCTCAATAGAGGAACACGGAAATTTAATCAGACAAGAACGTGAAGAACCTTAAAATTCAGAAATGTTGATCATGGAAGAAGCTGAGCTTAGAACTTTGAAGCTCAGGATTTTTGTTTTAGCTCCTAGGCCATCAGAAGATGTAAGACAAGTCAGTCAACACAGAGTTTAATTTGTCTAATACTTATCTCCAAAATGCAATTTTTTCATTTAAAAGACACCTTCAGTAAGCACATTCTTCAAAGAAAACTTTTTGCAACTGTGTTTTCTGTGTCCAGCAAACTCATATTTACCTCATACCCTGAAATTTCCCCAGAAATATCAGTTATTACTGATTAGTCTTCCTTTTAGTTTCAAATAAGCTTAAAAATGAGAAATAATACAAAAACTTTACACCAAAGTGTGCAACTGGAAGGTTTTTTTCCTTGATTTTGAGTGGAAAGGAGAGACTCAGACAGACACTAAGTGCTGGTTTCAAGACATATTTGACGATGAAAAGGGTAGCCTTTTATAAAGTAAGAAAGTGTGGTTTCTTACAAAGTACGTTAGCCTGCACACAACTTTTAGAACTAATTCCAAACTTTGTGCAAGGGGAAAATAATTTCATCAAAGGCATTCATGAACTCTGATGGATCCTTATGAGTGAACAGAAAAATTCATTTACCTGATTAGTTACAAGAATTTACACAGATAACTTCAAATTTTAACTGGCTTTGGAAAAATAAAGGGTGCTTTACTTGGTAATGTTGTAGACCATTCTTTTCTGCATTTACTTTTTCAACACTCTTTTCACCTCAGTACCTCTAGTGAATACATCCTACTTTGCACTTATGCTATGAAACCTACTGTGAATTCCATTCATACTGCTACAGTCTGCCTAAACACAGTGTCATACTATTCTATATAGGGTGAGAAAAACAAATGGCAAAAGCACAGGTTTGATTTCTTATCAAAATTTCACTCCTTAGTTAGCAATGGCACACAAGTGGTCTGGAAAAGATACAAATGTGATAGTACAACCCACACTCACTAAAAACTACCAGAATGGGGCTTCAATGTACATGGTTTAAGAAGGATAGACGAAACCAAATTGATTAAATTTTTTAATTTTTCTGGCTCTCATTCAAAAATGAGCAATCAATCACACAAAAAAATTTTCAATGTGATGATAACAAAAGTACTTATTTACCTATGAGAATGAGGAAAAAAAATTGGTAACATTGCTTCGGTTGTAAGAAAGCATTTTAATAAAAACAGTAAAACAAAATTCAATCTTGATATAAAGAACAATGTTTTTATACCTCCAAGATATGGAAAAGGTCTAAAGCAGATTATATCATTGTTTCCTGCTAAAGTTTGATTCCAGCATTGTCATATTATATCCATCTTAGTTGTTCCATGCTTTGCTTTCCAAGACCAAGAAAACTCCCTTTCTCTCCTTATACACTTCCTCTAAAGCTCAGCTTGGCTTCTGGGGCTTTCTTTTGTCCTTGTTTTATTTCCTCCTTCCTCTGCAGCATCAAAGGACTAACTTAAACTAGACACAGTATGTTGGTGATGCAGTGCTTCTCTTTATGCTGAAATTTCTTAAACATCTGATTGTTAACTCTGTTTTGCACACAAGAGGACTCCAAATTTAAGTCAGGAAGAAAGGTTCTGCAATCTCAGATAGGAGAAACAACTAGAACGTCAGAAGTGGTAAATTTCTTAAATTGAACTTGACCTTTCAAATAACATTCCATACAATTGCAATCACTTGGGACACATGATGGCCTTGACAGTTCCTTTTTCTATAGGAAGTGTTTTTAATGTGGCTTTGGAAAATGTTCTATGCCTAACATGCAAAGGGAAAAGCACAGGCTGTTCTGTGGATCACTCAGCAAAACTAAGTACCATATGCTTCATGTAGATATAATGGATAGTTCCAATGAATGACATGGGGCACTCTTATCATCTCTCTTCTGCTATACATTGCCACTACTTGCAAAATATTCTGTTTATACAGAGACTGTAAATAAAATTTACAAAACATAGTTGTACGTATGGAGCTTTTGCAGTGTTAGTATTGCACGACATTTTGAAGTTTTGCCTCAATATCACCACTATTACAACTGAACATAAAGCAAGGGAGAAAATTAATCAGCTCATGAAAATCAGATCATTTTTACTTAAGAAAAGCAAAATGTAAGAACCACAACTCTTCCTAACTTACAGAAGCAGAACCAATTTACCTTCCTACATTAACATTATATATATTCTGTTTAATTACTTTGAGAAATGAGTGGATGTTCAAACAACTGTTTTCTACACTATTAGCTATTTTTCACTTAGGGCTGTTTATTTAACACGATGCAGAAAATAAACATTGCAAAATATTAAAAAGCAAATAAAGCTATCTAGTCTTCAGATGATTGAAGAAAAAACAGATATTTTCTTAATAGTAGCTAATTTAGGTATTTTACTATATCAAATCATAGGACTGTAAATGCTCAGCAGTCACTATTAGACCTAATGTAATTTTTATTTTTTTTTTTTTTTTCTCAGTGATAAGGAAAGAACAAGAAAAAGGTGCATCCTCTTGGTTGTTGGAAATGGATTAATTTTTAAGAACAATATTGATGAAATAGTTAAGATGTTGATTCAGGATCTTATTTAAAGCTGTCTTCTACCATTATTTAATTTGGGAACATTACAGTATTAAAAATCTGACACAAGACTGGGATAAGAAAACAGGAGAATTACAAGAAATCACACAAGAGTTTATGGACTAGCCAAAAAAAAAAGAGATACTCAAAGCTAACAGTTTTACTTTGTTTTTTTTCCTCATCAGTCAGTCAGTTGTCACCATACTAAGAGTTAAACTCTAAAAATGTAAGAGGACTCAACAGGTGCCCTTATGTAATGAGAAAAAAATTAAGTATGTAAGAACTAATGAGACTTCATGGAAAAAGTAAAGAAAAAGGCAAGCGTAGAGACTAGTGAAGGCAGGAATAAAGATAGAATAGAGAAAGATAGGATTATTCAAGTAAGATACATGAAGTTACATAAAATAACCAGATTTTTCTTTCTAAATATCTCTGTAATGGTGTACTACTCAGTAGCACCTACAAGCAGAAAAATTACACTAAATGTGAAGAAGCCTCTAAGTTCTGCCTTAGACGCTGCTACAAATGGTGACACACTATTTTTTTCAGTATTTGTGAAATGCAATTATTCCTATTACTGTTGAAAATAAAGTACAGAAATTTAAAGAATATGCTGACAATATATTGTAAGATGCGTCAGATTTCAACTTGAAATGTCTGACATTTTAGTTAACCTTTACACTTGGCTGAACTGTACAACTACTGCTGTTAGCAAGACCACGTTTCTGTATGAGTTTTTCAAATCTGGAAAATCCCTTGGCAACTTTCTCATCCAAAACAGGTTGGGTTTTTTTCAGCTTTAGAATAAACCCTGAAACAGAGGCCTTCATGTTGTTTTTAAAAGCGAATGATGAATACTTTAAGATCACCTAAATTCAGTTTTCATTCTTATTTCATGCTTATTTTCTTCCTTTACAAAGAAGAGTAATTTTTTAATGTGTTCCTCAGTCACCTTTTATAATCTTATAATCTAGAAATACCATAAAACTTCCCCAAACACATTTTAAAGTTTAGAAAAACAGTCAAAAAATACTGTTACCAAAGTGGAAAGAGAACACAGAAATGCTGCCATTAAATCTCTCCCTTGCCATGTATGACAAAGACCAGAAACAGTTCAGCTGGCTATGTAACAAAGCTTCAGCATCACCTTTGGCAAAAAGGATTCAAAGTAACTTTAAGATGCACAAAGAAGATACAGCTTATTTACAAAGACATTTTTAAAGATTTAACAATGCTTTTTTATTTTTTTTTTTTAATATGCTTCTAAATGGAATGCTGTCAGGGAAAGCATCTCCCAAGGACTATGTGCTGAGAGTTTATTTTACCTTTAAACAGTGTAAGACAGCTCTGTAATGAAGTAGTGAGGGGTTTGGGAGGACCAGGGAAGAACAAAGGCAAAATTCATTTTGATGAGTTGAATGAAGCCCTGCGAATTAAAATATTCTCATAAACAAAACAAAGAGGAGGAACAGTAGTAAATATGCAGGCCAGTAGCTACAGTTTTAATCTAACCATGTGAAATTATCTGCTGACACGAGTGTATTAATGTCAATGAAGTTCCATTACTTTATTTTGTCTTTTTTGTAGAAAGTAATCATTGATGTATACCATTACTTCAGCTTTATACATGGAACTTTCATGGGGAAAAAAAAATTCATTTAAAAACACCCAAATTATTTTTTATATATATGTATATCTGTCTTTCCTACTTCTTATCAAAAAATATTTTCCCTTGTCCAACCAACCATATCCCATCTTATTAATAGAGTACAAAAGGTTTGGTATGCTGTTTACAAGAATTTTTTATCTTTGCATAATGGACCTGTTATTGAGTGCTATACAAATAAGATACTAACAAATAAAAGCCGATGTGCTAGCAAGGCATCATCTATCAATTGCAGGCCCAGCATGATCTCCATTGTAACAATTTAGAGACAAGCAACTGAAATAAATTTGGGATGGAGATATATTTTAGAAGTTATAAAACAGAAAACCAAAGCACTTTAGATACATATGCTCCAAAAGGGAATTGTTTGCTAAGGAGAAACTTGTCACTCTGAAACACTTCCTTTCCAAGTTGAGAGACACCAGAAACTCAAATTATCAAAAGCAGTTTACCTTTTTTTTTTACTCCAGTTTGAGAAATAAAGAACTGATTTTTGTGTAAAAAAAGACACTTTCTACATTATGTTGATTTCTGCACAGACTTCAGTGTTTCACAGAAAATAAAATTATTAGTAAACAGTAGGTTTTTGATTAAGAGAACCAAAAAATCCACTCCTTTTAGCAATGAACAACTCTGAGAAAAGTCACTCTGGGTGATAACAAGCAACTCTTTAAACCGCAGAGCTAGTGAAGTCTCTTTTCCTGCCAATTCCTGTCTCACATGAACTCACTGCTGTCCTGCGAGAGGAGTGTTCTGACTGAAAGTTTTTACATAGCTCGGACACCCACAGCACCTCCTTCCTGGGTCTTCTTTCATGCTCAAGGATAGATTAGTTTGTGCTGAAACTTTTTGCCTGAGGGCAATAAAATTTTCACTCCATATGGCCACCTAGTTTTAATAAAATTCTACTTTAATTTTTAATTTTAAATTTTACTTTTTTTAATAAAACCACTGCCCCATAGTCAAATTAGATAACAACTGACCAACAGAGCACAAGTTCATAGGAAGAAAACTGAGGAAGAGAGGGGATGAACAAATAGTTTGAAATACAATACAGAGGAGAAAAAAAAGCCTAGGAGGTTCTTGGGGTATGTGGAAGATCACTGCCTGACACAGCAGGTCATGAAGCCAACTAGGGGGGGTGATGCACTGGACCTGTTGTGGTTGATGGGAAAGCAAGAGGTCATCTTGGTCATAGTGATCCCATGATACAGTTTTTGATTCTCAGAGAAGTAAGGAGAGGGGTCAGCAGAACAGCTAACTTGGACTTCTAGAGAGCAGACTTAGGTCTGTTTAGGAGCCTAGCTGACAAAGTCCCTTGGGAGGCAGTCCTGAAGGGCAAAGGAATCTAGGAAGGCTGGGCATTCCTCAAGGAGAAAGTCTTAAAGGCACAGAAGCAAGCTGTCCCACGGTGCCAAATGATGAGCTTGCAGGGAAAGAAGACTGGCCTAGCTGACAGAGATCTTTGGCTGGAACTCTGGAAAATAAGGAGAGTTTATGGCCTTTGGGAGAATGTGCAGGTAACTCAGGAGGACTACAAGTATGCCATGAGGTTATGCAAGGAGAAAATTAGAAGAGCCAAATCCCAACTTAATCTGGCTACTGCTATAAAAGACAATAAAAAATGTTTCTATAACTACCGGAATAGCAAAAGGAGGACTAAGGAGAATCTCCATCCTCTATCGGATGAGGTGGGAAACAGTTACTAAGGATGAGGAAAAGGCTGAGGTCCTGAATGTGTTCTTTGCCTCTGTCTTTTAATAGTAAGAATAGTTGTTCTCTGGGTACCCAGCTCCCTGAGCTGGAAGACAGGAATGAGGAGCAGAATAAAGCTCCCATAATCCAAGGGTAAAAGGCCAGTGACCTGCTACATGAATTATATGCACAGGATTCTATGAGGCTAGATGGGATCCACCCAAGAGTACTGAGGGAGCTTGTGGAAGTACGAACTAAGCCACTTTCCTTCATTTATTAGCAGCTCTGGTTAATGAGGAAGGTCTCAGTGGACTGGAGGTTAGTAAATGTGACACTCGACTACAAAAGGGGCTGGAAGGAGGATCTAGAGATCTACAGGCCTGTCAGTTTGACTTCAGTGCTAGGGCAGGTTATGAAGATTATCTTGAGTGCCATCACAATGCACATACAGGACAACCAGGCGATCAGGCCTCTTGTAGTGGCATAAGACCACCTGTGCAGTGAACAGTGATTGGCAGACTTTCATTAGACAACAAAGACTACAAAAGGGGCTGGAAGGAGGATCTAGAGATCTACAGGCCTGTCAGTTTGACTTCAGTGCTAGGGCAGGTTATGAAGATTATCTTGAGTGCCATCACAATGCACATACAGGACAACCAGGCGATCAGGCCTCTTGTAGTGGCATAAGACCACCTGTGCAGTGAACAGTGATTGGCAGACTTTCATTAGACAACAAAAATCATCAAGATATTAATTCTCTGATACTCCCCCAACACTGAGTGTCCTGGTTCCGTGTAAAAAGGGGTTCAGGGCAGGACCCACATGGAACAGAACTAGGTACTCGCCTCTCCCCACCCGCCCTGAGAGAGAGAGACACTTTGGAAAAAAAAAAAATGAAGTCTATTGTTCAACAAGGAACAGAAAACGAAAAAAAGGGAGGTAAGGAAAATAATATATACAAAGATTAGGGGAATAATACAAAATAAAATATACAAAACCCTCAGAAATGGTTCCAGGGTCCCACGGAGTGAAAGGACAACCTCCCTCTCCGAGCTCCACGGCAGGAGTGAAACAAGAAACCACTCCCTGCCTCTTATCAGAGTGTGTGTGGGAAGGGGAGGGAATACAATGGTTTCACCCCACCCGGGGTCCTCCCAGTTGCTGGAAGGTCACGACCCCATTCCAAGCCTCAAACCACAACACTGAGTTACCAAGCCATTTTCACAGTGTTGCATAATTCCTCTAATTCTCTGAATCTTGACCTCCTTATCAGATAGTGGGATGTACTGAACAGGAAAAAATGGAAAGATATTCTCCTTTACTCAGCTCATAATCTGGGAGTTAAGGCTTTTTTTGATAGTGGAGAGAACTGGTTTCAAGTTTCCAAAGACAAAAGAATCAAAACTTCTCCCTCACAACTTGAGCAGCTGATCTGTGCACAAAGCTATTGTATAAAAGGAGGCACAGTTGACAACCCACTTGCTTTTGCTCTGCTGTCTGCCACGGATGAATTTTCTCAGGGGACTCAACTTGAATCACAGATAAGGCATGCTCTACAAATGTCTTCTTGGCTGAGACTCTCATCAGATTTAGAAGGAAAAACTCATTTGGTATATTAACCTGGATTCAACTAACTGCTGCTCAGCCTTAGCCTTCACAAGGCTGCAGCATTTCTGTGCAAATTTACAAGAAGGATTTCTTGCACCTGGAAAAGTTCTGCCAAAACTGGCTGGTCACTAGAAAGCAGCTGCCTGGGTCTTTTGATGACCACATTTCAGAATAGGATGAACTAAAACACCACATAAAACAATGTCCCTGAATCTATACTTTAATACTATTAAATTCTAGTAACACTCTTTTAACATAGCTTTTTGAGTGTAACTTACTGGAGTTTTTAAAAAAGCAAAGAGGAAATAAAGCAGTACCTCATACAGCCTCAAACACTCAAGTTAATTATCACCCAAATTAAAATCTTTACATGTACCACATTCTCATGGCAGCTGATGGAGCAGAATAAAAAGGCAGTAGCATGCCATGCTGTTGGGAAGAAGCAACACATTTTGTCAGTATGTTTCAGATGTACCAGGTGCAGAAGAAACCTACCAAAGCCTTTTAATGACTATAGCTCTCTTTTCAGCTCCAGTCCCAACTCCTGCCTTGGCTCAGGGCAGCTTGAAGTAAGAAAATATTCCATTAAACCATGAAGCCTATGGTTCAAATGAGCATATCTCACTTCTCTACCTATATGACATATGCAGAATTTATTCGCTCATTCTTCATTTTCTGATGACTCAAAGCACAATCAGTTTCTATTTGGATGACAGGAGACAAAAAGGGCTGTAACACTCTCACTGCTCAAATGGACTGGTGCAAGTACAGGCTGATCAGGAAAAAGTTACAATCATCTCCAATACTCCCAGCAAAAATAGTCCTCAGAAAGGCTGATAGGAATAGCCAAAAAATTCATCACTGAACATACCCCAATACATTTTAAATTTAAAAGGCATTGTAAAATGGTGAAATCTGTTGTATTTTCAAGGATTTGAAGAATTAGACTCAATTATTTTAGGATTAAAAGAATTTTCAAACCTCAGTTTTTGAATAGCAATAAAATTCTCTAAATGAAACTCATAGTGAGTCAATCGTCTAGCATTTTAAGGTGAAAGCATTAGAAGTTTGAAACACCTATAATTATCTGAAGACAAAGAAAAATGAGACAAACTAAGTAAACTGAAGACTGAGAATGTATGAAGAACTTTACCAGAATTTCCTGAACTGGAGAGTATGTCTCCAAGTTATTGCACATCCCCCAAAGAGACAGATACCTTGATTTAAGTGACAATGATTTATCTGTAAAATAAAACCAAAAGGTTTCCTAACACAAAGACCTCCTTAAATTATATACCTTATTCATTATATAATTTCCATTCACCTTGAATGCAGCAAAAGCCAGTCAACTGGCCTTCCGAATAGAAGGGAGGGTTCTGACCCTAAAAATCTCAAAAGAGGTTAATAAGACAAAAGCTTCAGTCACAGCTACACTTTCAGTTTTTAAATTCTTTCCAACCAACTTACAAGCAGCATGAGAACAAATTTAAATCCTCAAGTACCAGACATTACTTAACATTGGATCATTATTTAAATTAATACTCTTGTACACCAATAGTTAACTCTTTTTCCCTATTGTGATCCTTAGCAAAATTATTCAGCCTTCAGATAAAGATATCATTTACAGAATCACTCAATGCATTTGTTGATGAAGACTTCCTGATTAAAAACTTAATATGCAAGTGCCACCCCCTAAAAATGAGAAACACAATTTTTAATTAGTTTTTCATAAGTAATATAAGAAATACGCTTTAAACCATGACATAATCTTTAACAGAAGTACAAAAATTAGCAGAAATTCATAAACAGCAATCCAAAATCTAGTATCAAGAGCACAAGTTATTTAGATATCCATGGTAACAAAAGCAAAATATTCATACCTGCACCTGGAATGATTGCCAACTTTGTTTCAACTAGACCCATTTTAGCAGAAGAGGCTAAAAAACAGAATGTAAATCAGTTCTTTCTATAATCTATAGGAACAAAAATCTTTGCAAAACGGGTAATAATGACATGCAAGATTGTTAATTTATCACATTTCCTTCATAAAGAGCAATAAATTACTTTAAAAGCATTTATTAAAATCTTTAAATAGATTCAACTGACCCATACTCAAGGCAAGTTCTGTACCTTTTTAATTATCACATAGCAAATAAGTAATTACAATGAGTAAGAGACTGATTTGCAAAATGTAAAATACTAAAAGAAAAAAGACTAATTATTTAACATCTTAAAATGAGGTAGAATTCTTCTCTGATTACTATGAATTCTTCAGCTGACAGAATATTGTCTACAAGTCAAGCAGCTTTATATACCCTAAAATACTGGGAACTGTTCAGGACTAAGTTTCCATTTACTTTCCAACAATGGCTTTACAGTTCTGACAGCTGGATAGGTAAGGTTCCTCTTTTCAAGAGCTGGTGTCACTTGTTTTTTTACAACAGCTTAATTGGTTGTGTAATAATACTCTCACTAACAACTTTCCTTTTTTCCCTCCAACCTGTTTAGATAAAATCAGTTCTCCATCCAGAACACTTCAAATACAGAAGAGAAGAATACTTTTTTAAGTAAAAACACCTCAAATTCAGAAGAGGACAAATACTAAATAAAACATCAAAACAACCACATAACACTTCTGGCAACACAGATACAATGAAGGCCATAAGAATAAAATAAAACATTAATAAAAACAATCCAGCTATCACTGTTAAGTTTGAAACTAAACATTAGCACGTACTTATGTTTCTGCCAAATCCCTTTAAAATAATTGGTTATAAACAACATCAAACACAAAAGAAGATTTATAAGATTGTTGACAAAACAAGGATTAGTAAAACCACCTGCAACACAAATAATCCTCTGTTATAAACAGGAATCGGACCTACCAGCCACTCTTATATCACAGGCTAACGCAAGTTCTAGGCCACCACCTAATGCAGTTCCATCTATTGCAGCAATAGTAGGCACAGGCAGATTAGCTGAAAAAGAAAGTACCAATTAACAATTGGCCTCATAAAGAACATCTCTGACACATCATTTCATTACATTCTGTTCAAAGTACAGTCATGCTATTGGAAAAAAAGTTCCATAAAACAAAGCAAATTAAAAACTTTGTTCAGCAATACTTTGGAGTAAAAATCCTCCCTCTAATGGCTCAGTTGGCAGAATAGGTTTACAAGCCTTTTCCTCTAGCTTCTGCTCACTTTTGACAGAAATCTGAATAGTAAATTCAAAAAATATACATAGCAGAGCTAGACAAACAATAAAACAGGAATACTTAGAAAAGGTACATACATAAACAGACAGTCATAATCATCCATGATTACGAGCGTAGCTGGAAGCTCTCTGCATCATAATACTCCCAGACACAGTGTGGCCACCACTACTGCCCTTCTCCTGCCCTCTAAAGCAGCACTTAACAGCTTAATGGAATGTGGGAAAGTTTTCAGTCTCAGATGTGGATGCACATGCTGCCAGTACACATGACAGGTAGCAGGTTTTCAGAGGCCTGTGTGACCATGGCACGTCTTGTATTTAATTTATCATCAGTGTTCTGACACGTGGAAGTCATTTAAACATTCAGCTTAATGTACTGCTCTTCACCTCCAACAACTTTAAAGTTCTCTTCTTCCCTTTTCACCACAAACTCAAAGAAGTTTGATGAAAAAAAGTATTTTTCACTTGAGAAATAAACCAGTATATTACAGCTTTAATTATACGTAATATAATGTGTACTACAAGCTATCAATAATTTTAAACCATACTCAATATCTCAGTAGTACATTTTCGCTACTGAAGTTTCAAAGACAGTCAAAAGCAATTCATTAGCTGAACGCTTGGGTGTGCAGCTTGTTGAAATGTTAAACCAACTCTCGACAGCAACAATTTTTTTTCTGCAGATGTTAAAAAAAAAATATTTTCTTTAATATTTCATCTATTTGAATTCAATGACCAGTTCATTGTTTCAGTTGGAAACTGAAAAACAAGTGCTGCCAAGATATAAATGAAAACGAGGTATCAAAATGTTCTCTCCTTTTAAATTAAATCTTTTACAATCAGTGTAATTTCACCAACGTTTTTAAATTTAATGTATTAGTTACAAGTAATACTTCCTTTCTCTAGCAACCTAGCTAGCTCTAAATTCAGTTGTGCTACCTAGTTTACCTTTTTCCTCCCTGACAGATACACTTCAGAAAACTTTGTATTTTAAAAAAAAAATAATTGATTGAATGTTAATGTGTATCAGCACAGCTAAATTTGTATACAAATACAGTCTCTCACTGGGTAACAAAAAATATCAAGTTAAATGAAAGGCTATTTTTAGCTGCAAATCAACATCCTTTCATGATTAGCAACTAATGAAAATCCAGCCAATTTTTAAAAAAGAACAAAGGTTTATCAATGTCTTTCAAGATTATAACAGATGCTTTAAATCAAAGTCCCTTGGTTGCTGGCTTAGACCAAGAACAAAAGTGATTATATGAATCAATATCCAGTGTCAAAACAGACTACTCATTACTGTCTGCAACATCAAGCACTTGCAGTCACTTAAAAGAGGCCCAAGGTATCAGTTATGTTTGTTATCTAGCAGAGAAGGCTTACAAGACAAAGAAATAGGAGTAAAATCCAGTCGTCCTCTATTTACTTCTTTTTACTTATATGGGAAGGCACAAAGAGAAGGCAACTCTCATTTCCAGCAGGGTCAGGTTGCTGGCCAAAATTCATAACCCTGTCACCATAACCAATTTGCCAGACAGTCTTGCAATCCAAGTCGAAGGCTGGTACAGCCAGCATTTCTCTTAAAGGAATTTACCTTTGCCACAGATAAATGAAAAATAATTTCCCTGAACACAAAGGTATGGTCATTATTAACTGTAATTTCCAGCAGTTACTGCCAGCACGTATGTTCCATTTCTCAGAGACTAGCAAGTAGTATTTGGAGCACTATTTACACACCTTTTGCAGTACTCCAAGACAGACTACTTTCCCTATGATAAGGAACTTCCAGATTTAGCTATGGTACAATTCAAGTAGACTGTTAACATAGAAATGAAACATACAGAAATAGTGTTATAAAACAGCTTTGTTTCAAGAACTACATTCAGAATTACTATCAAGAAATACTAAAGGTAATAATTCAAAGGGAGAAAGACCAGACTGATATCATGTTAGAATCATCACTTCCCAAAGTTATTAATTTTAAAGGATCACCTGGCATAGAAGTTGACAACTAATGAAAGGTAAAATATATTTTTTTTACTCTAGCTCTGTGTGCATCTATCAAAAGAATTGAGGAAATTAATCCTTTCAACATGTTACTGTGAAGCATTAGAAAAAGCAACACAGAAATAAATCAGCAATTGCTCTGGACTGTAATCTGAGTTTCTAAGTTACCAGAACTGATTACCAAGGGTAAGGCTTCTTGGAATATTCGTATCTTGTAGTACAAGAGGCACTTGTCCATGTTTATCTGTATGATTTTAATATATAACTGCCAAAACTATTCAGCTCATAACAAAAACAGACATAATATTTGACAAATCATCCCCTGTAGACTCTACTGAGTTGCATTTGCTCAAATTTTGAGAACAATAAATTACATAAATAGGCAGGTCAAGCTCCACAATGATTCTACAGGACAAGGCCCATTTGCTGTCAGTGATAGAAACACAAACAAAACAAAACACACAACACATTTAAAGCCTTGCCATATAGCACAGTGGTTTTATACTCTAACATTCCACATATTTGTCTTGCTGTAAATAACAGATATAAATTTCAGATAATTGCTATATTACTAATCATTAGTGCTACATCCTGGCTTTGATACAGGTTTATCAATGTGCAATCATGAGCTGCACAGTGAAGTCCGCAAAAGGAACTGGAAAGATATATGAAAGAAACAAAAAAATTACACCAGAGTGTACAACATATAGGCAAGGGTAGACGACCATGTTCATACACAGATTAGTGTTGTCAGAAGTAACTAAAAAAAGCAGTAAGCAGCATTAAACTGTTAGAGAATTGCACTAACTACTGTAGTACCTCAAAGTGTGGAATATGAAGGACATTAAGTAATATGCCAGATCTTACAATGAATTAATGAAATATTGCTTTACAGATCTGTTGTCGTTTAAAACATGATGCTTATGCTGCAGATACGCTTCCATTCTACATATAAAGCAAGTGTCCCAAGCAAAAGTCAACACTCATGTTATAATATAACATAGATGCTTAATGATACTGCAGAAAGGAAAGTTCTAAGTACAGTACAGGAAAAGAAGGGCCCATTTCAGGATACGTTGGTCATAAGTCAGCAACAGAGCCAGACTTAAGAGAAAAATGCATTTGAGTTCACTTGAGTAGAAACAGTTTGGACTAGTTGAAGACAAACATGAACAGGGAAATCAAAAGATTTTTTGTATATTAAGTTCATTGAGGAATAATCTGTTAGGACAGAAGGTGATAAAACCTCTATAAAAGGATGTTTATCAGCCATTCAGGACATACAGGTGGAGTGCTCAACAGCTCAATGGAAGAAGTTAATAGCATGCAAAAAACTTCAGTAAGAGAAACTAAATGTAATAACACTGTACAGCTAATTAAGTCATATAACCTCATAAAAAGCTCAAATATAAGTCAGAAAAGATGATATAAGATAATATATAAAAAATGGGCCCGTTTCCTACTCCATACTAACTGTGGATCTTCAGCTCAACCTCAGGAATGTATTCCTGGTAAATATGTTACATGTAGTTCTAGATTAGGCCTATCAGCAGCATCTTGTAGCCTTGGGATGCCTCCTGCTTTCCTATGACCCTCCGTTACTAAAAAACATAAAGAGTACAGGTAAGCTAGACTTTCCCAGAATTTTGTCACCAGTACAGAATGTCAGAGGAGGAAGACTTTGCATTTAAGCAACAAAAAAGAAATATGTAACGTGTGGGAAAAAATCTCAAAGGATAGCAACTTTTTGAAGAGCATAATTGTTACTTAATCTTTATGTGACTTTCCACATGATGTCCTCTGCTGGTGACTAACAACGGATTTCCTTTCTGCTTAGAGATGATTATATAGCGAATAAAAGACCAGTATATGAATATAGGCACCAGGTCTGGAGGATTCAAGCAAGAAATAGGCTCTCAGATGTGTGTCACAAAGCCCACATAGCTGATTCATATATTGCAGACAGTGACTTTCCCCAAATGTCAAGCAAAAGTTGCCTGGATTCTATTGACCTGAATCCTATGTGACTGTTTAGTCCTCTGATTAATTTTAAAAGTTCTTATAAAATTACAGATACGTAAAGTAACATCTGAAAGGCAACTGAATTACACTTGATACTTTCTTAGTAGCTATCAAGCAGCCTTTTTCTATTCCTGCACAATCTCACTTTCTCACTATTGACAGACAATTAAATGCTCTAATCAAGAGGGAAAAAATCTACCTTCTGCAGACATTAAGGAAGAAGGAAGAAGTATGAAGAAAGAATAAGTACAGTAAAAACAAAATGGCAATAACTTATACATAAAAGTAGTCTTGCCTTTATGAAACATTACATACAATAGATTTTACATAACAGGTAATAAACACATTCTTTAGACAGTGTCCAAGGGCTCAAAGGAAGACCTATACCTGTGACTAGTGCCTTACTGAGAGCTCCTGAAGTTGGCAGATGAACAGTAATATAGTTACAGAAAATTCCACATTTTGTGTTCCTGGTCAACCTGCATCATCTTGTCCAAACTGATTAATTAAAATACCTGACACTCAGAAAAAAAAAAGAATGTATCAAATCCAAAGAGACCAAGCTCCTAAGACTGGCTTCCTTGCTTGCTAAGTAAATTTATACCCACCGTATTTTCTATGTACCACATATTTGTACAAAAAGAACAAACATTCTTGAGCTAGGCACAAAATGTTGATATTTAGGCTGCTCACATGTCCATGAGCTTCCTATGAGAACCATAAATTTGTAGCTTGACAACAGCTTCAAAAAATCAACATGAAGAAGGTGTAGCATTCCTTCCCATGGCGAGGATACAGGAGCCACCACTAAAAGAACTGGAAGTTCAGCATACTTAGAACTCAGTTTCTCTTAAAGTATAAAGGTCTGTACTGTTACTGCAGCAACAGTTGCAGTTCACCATTCCCATGAATCAGAAAATAAAACTCCATGGGATCCCGTTCAATTCCTAACAATGCATAAGTTATATATTGTCCCCTAGGTATAATTAATTTCTCTTTTTGAAGTACACCTTTACAGATTAGAACAAGTATTTTCATTTTAACTAACCACAGCAGTTAGAATTTGGTATTTAGTAACTTTCAAATCAAGCCCCACTTTAAAGTATGCCTTTTCAAGTATTTGGTATGAAACACTAAAATGAAAGACAGTCACTTTAACTCCCTTCACTATTCCTCTGTTGTCCTCCTATACGTGGACAATTCTGAAAAAAGTCCTTATTGTTCATCTCTCCTCAGCGGCCTCTGGCCACCAATCTTCAGAAAGAACAGTTATTCAGATGTAAATCAGAAATTAGTCAATACCTCTAGCACCTAATGAATCAGATTCATAAGCCCGACCTGTCTTTAATGATCAACAGATCATGGTCTAAGAAGAATTTTCCCAGGACTGACTGAAAATAAAGTAATGAGAGTCCAGCACTTCCCTTGAAAAGTGTAAGCCTCCAAAGAAGACAGAAGAATCAAAAGAATTCAAATTCACATGATAGCACAACTGAGTTCCCACAGAATAGAGAAGCACATTGTCCAAGCTATTTATTCCACATGTATTTCTGATGATTTGACAAATAAGTTTGATTAGTTCACAGCTTACTAGGACAAGCAACTTCAGAGGGCATTTTTCCTTTTGAATAATGGATTTCTTAAGACATAAAGCAAGGAGAATTAATTGTCTAAAAAATATCCTGCATACTGTATTACATGGATTACTGGAGGAAACTATGATATAAATTGGGGGATATATAATACGTTCCACAATTCATTACCTTATTCAAGCAGATTATGAAAACATGGCAAACATCTGCTTATGTATGCCTGCAGCACTTGAGAAAATTTCAAGTCACAGAATAGTTGAGGTTGGAAGGGACCACTGGGGGCCACTTTGTCCAACACCTGGGCTCAAGCAGTGTCTCACTTGGAGGAGGTTGCTCAAGCACATATCCAGATGGCTTTTGAAGATCTACAAGGAAGGAGACTCCACAGTCTAACTGGGTAACCTTTGCCACTACTTTGCCTGCAGTAAATGTTTCCTGATGTTCACAAGGTGCCCCCAGTGTTCCAGTTTGTCCCTGGTCCTGTCATTGGACACCAATGGACACATTCTAGCTTCATCTCCTTAACACCCTCCCTGTTCAAGTACTTATATACATATATTTATAAGATCACCTCCTGAGCCTTCTCTTCACCAGGCTGAACAGTCCTAGCTTCCTCAATCTTTCCCCACAGGAGAGATGCTCCAGTCCCTTCATCATCTTCATGACCCTTTGCTGGATGGTTTCCAACAGCTCCATCCCTTCCTTGTACTGGGAAACCCAGAACAGGATGCAGTACTCCAGCAGTGGCTTCATCAGTGCTGAAAATAAAAGGATCACCTCCCTCTACCTACTGGCAACACTTCTCCTAATGCAGACCAGGATACCATTAGCCTTTTTAGCCACAAGGGCACAGAGTTGTCGCATGTCCAACTTGGCGTCCACCAAGACACACAAGGCCTATTCTGCAAAGCTTCTTTCTAGATCATTACCCCCCAGCATGTACCGGTACCTGGCATTGCTTCTCCACAGGTGCAGGACTTGGCCTTTTTCTTTGTTGAATTTAATAAGTTTCCTGTCAGCCTACTTCTCTGGCTTGCTGAGGTCTCTTTGAATGATGGCACAACTGTCTGGTGCATCAGCCACTTCTGCTTTTAAATCATCAGCAAAATTACTGAGGGTACACTCTGTCCCATCATCCAGATAGTTAGTAATGTTGAACAGGACTGGACCCAGTATTGGTCCTTTGGGTACACATCACTGGCTACGAGCCTTCAAGCAGCATCCATGCTGCTGATGGCCAGGCTCTGGATCCATCTGTCCAGCCAATTTTCAATCCACTTGACTGTCTGCTCATCCAGTCCATCCTCATCAGCTACTGTATGAGAATCTTACACACTTCTGACAGTGTCAGAAGTCTTACTGAAGTCAAGCTAGACAATATCGTCTGCTCCTCCCTCAAGCACCAAACTAGACACTTCACCACAGGTTACAAGGATGATCAAACACAATTTCTCTTTTGTGAACCCATACTGGCTACACCTGGTGACTTTCTTGTCCTTCATGTGCCTCAAAGTAGTTTCTAGAATTAGTTGTTCTAGCCCTTTCCCAAGCACCAACCTTAATTTACAGACAAGAAAGCGCCCCTTCTGTTTCTTAGTACTTTTTAGCCTTCAAATTAATAAAAAGAATGGCCACATACTCCAAAAATGTATAAACACAATTAAACACATATTTGTAGATTCCATAATTGATGGGACAGCCATTAGGAAAGCAAGAAAGAAGAAACAGAAGTCACATCACAGAGTGAAAATGTCAACTAAAGAATTAGAAATTTGGAATTTATATTACAAAACAATGTACTTATTTAAATCCTATATCTTTGGTGAATAATACCACTAACAATAGTTTAAAACCACATAACACTGCAAGTCTATGGGTTGATTCCTACACCAACAATGTTCAAAGAAAGGTTGGAATAACTCTGTTACTTTACAGAGTTTCTTTACTAATCTAAAATTTGCAAGTTTTCTTGTTACAAGTTAGGGAAGTGTTTTCAAAAGGCCACAGATGTAAACAGGAAGTTTGAATCAGCACTAGATTGTTTAAAACTACATGATAGCTTACTGCCATAACTGGGAATGGATTTTTAATCTGGTTTTAAAATAATTAGGTTTATAACTAAATACTCACATCTTGTAATTTAGAAAAAACTTCTCTTCCACTTGTTCACTTCCCAGATTTTTTATCTCCCTTGGAGATGTTACTGTTGAACATAAAATTAAGATTTTTTCCTTCAAAAAATAAAAGGGTATAAACTATGTACCTTGAAATGCAAGCAGAGAAAGACCCTGGGCAGTTATGATAACTGAAATATCCTTTACATTAGGAACATTTTCATCACAAAATTACAGTTTCACATAAGTTAATTTATGTCATAGGAAATCAAAACAATAGTTGCAGCACAATACTGTATCTTAATATCACCTTTTGGGATCTTTTCCTGAACAATAATAACATTAAGATGGCATATGAGCGTTGTATTTAGAAAGTCATGTCAGCTGTGTTTCAGGTTTTTAACTAGCCTTGTAAAACCTGTTATAAAGTCAGTGATTACAACAGTTGGCTTGAATTTTCAATTGCAAGCACTGCTTCAAAAAAAAAAAAAATAAAGCTTTTTTATGGAGGAAAATAAGCTAACAGAAACCAAATAATTCAAGCACTTTCATCCATTCTACAACACTATGAAAACCAAACAATGTATGTAGCAATACACAAAAGTAGCTAAGAAAGACTATGAAATCTTCCTACATGAATCTGAAAGCAAATAAGATTGGGCAAATCATTTTTGTACAAGGCAAGTAATTAAATGCTACAAAGTTTTACCCATCAGAATTGCAAAAAGAATGAAAAGGTTGCTCAAAGTAACATACATTTACATGTTTTTAAAATATCTCCATCTGCAAACATGTGACCACGCTTTTAAATCTGAATAGTTTACATGTGCATTTGGATACACACAATTCTTTTCTCCCCATTTGCTAGTTAAAACTACAGAAGGCTTTTAGCTACCCTCTAATTCCTGTGTTTCAGGTAATACACTTAGTAGACTGCTACTGTTGATATCTGAGCATTATTATGCTTGCTTTTATATGTTCAAATTTCAGGCAGACAGCGGGTAAAAGTGCTGCATAAAAAATTTACTTTTTAGTACTTGTAAAAAAAATTTTGGAGTTTAAAGAAAATGGTTACTGCACATTGCTTATAGTTGATTATTAAGCCAAAGACATTTAATATAAAGTTTTTTTCCCTTAATTAGGGAAGTAGCTAATGGGTTTTCTTAGGTATCTCCCTCAATCCCATAATTTCATAGTTTCTTCCAGTGGTCACTCACTCTTGGAAATTACCTAGAAAAAATAGCTTTTAATTGACAAAAAAATACTTAATAGCAAATTATTATGTTCTTAATTTTAAAATTATCTATTTGGTACTTTATTACTGACAGGTATAGGGACAGTGTGTTTTATATTCTTGATAACAGGAGAAAAAGCTGGGAAACTAATGGGAATGAAAGAGGTGTTTCAACCAAATACTTTAGCTACAGTCTTCTGTAGCCAACTGTCCCATAATTCTCTCTTTGTACTAAATATAGTAGTTTGGATATTCCATCCATCTTCAGTGACACACTTCAGATTTCTCAGTTTCCTCATACTCACTCACGTTTCTTCTTGTAGTCATCATATTTTGCTTTTACAAAGACAATAATGATGACAGAATCTACTTTCTGTGCAAATGAAGAAAACTTTGGATAGGAGAAAAATGAAAATTATTTCTTATATTTCTTATCTTTAAAAAGTACATTTAAGAACTTATTACTCACACAAACAGCACAGCACAGCACAGATTCAAGCACTGAATTTAGAATCACAGAATCATAGAATCATAGAATCATAGGGGTTGGAAGGGACCTCGAAAGATCATCTAGTCCAACCCCCCTGCCAGAGCAGGGTCACCTAGAGTACATCACACAGGAAGGCGTCCAGGCGGGTTTTGAATGTCTCCAGTGAAGGAGACTCCACAACCTCTCTGGGCAGCCTGTTCCAGTGCTCTGTCACCCTCACAGTAAAAAAATTTTTCCTGATATTCACCTTGAACCTCCTATGCTCCAATTTGTACCCATTACCCCTTGTCCTATCACAGGTCATC
>NW_008606675.1:27449-38211 GCF_000691845.1 Merops nubicus
AGGAGAACCTCTCTTGACCGACTAACCACACCCTTTCTAATGCACCCCAGGATGCCATTGGCCTTCTTGGCCACTAGGGCACATTGCTGGCTCATGGTATCCTTTTACAAAACAAAAGGATAATGCCAAGGAAAAATTCAATTACACTTTCACATCTTACTTCTTTTTAATTTTTTTTCATTTCTGGGCACACAAAATAAAAATCAACTAATGGCACAATTATAAAATCTAAACAGTTAATAGCATCCAATGGGAAAAGTTTTTAATTTTTTTTATTGTTTACTTATTTGGTTGAAAGTAAGAATCATAGAACGTTTTAAGCTGAAAGGGACCTCTTGGAGGCCATCTGGTCCAACCTCCTCTCATAAACAGGGATACCTCTACGTAGGTCCGCTCACCCAAGGCCCTATCAAGCCTGACCTTGAATGACTCCAGGGTTGGGGCCTCCACTACTTCTCTGAGCAGCCCATTCCAATGATCCATTACTCTTATAGTAAAGATTTTTTTTTTTCTAATATTGAGTCTAAATCTATCCTTTCCTAGTTGAAAAACATTACTCCTTGACCTCCCCCTGCCTTCATATAGGCACCCTTCAGGTACTGCGAAGTCACTATAAGGTCCCCCTGGAGACTCCTCTTCTCCTCAACTCCCTCATCCTGTCTTCATACAAGAGGTGCTCCAATCCCTTGATCAGTTTAGTGGCCCTCCTCTGGACTTGCTCCAATATGTCTACATTCTCTTTGTGCTGGGGGCTCCAGAGCTGGACACAGTACTCCAGGCTCGTAGTAGAGGTGCAGGATGACCTCTCTTGATCTGCTGGCCACAGTTCTTTTGATGCAACCCTGGATGTGATTGACCTTCTGAGCTGTGATTGCACATTGATGGCTCATGTCCAGTTTTTCATCCACCAGCACTCCCAAGTCCCTTTCCACAGGACTGCTCTCCAGTAAACCCTCTCCCAGCCTATGCTGATAGTGGTGGTTACCCCGGCCCAGGTGCAAGACCCTGCACTTAGCCTTGTTGAACCTCATAAGGTTCATCTGTGCCCACCTCTCCAGCCTATACAGGTCCCTCTGGATGGCCTCCTGTCCCTCTGGCATATCAACTGCACCTCCCAGTTTGCTATCATCTGCAAACTTGCTGAGGGTGCACTCAACGCTGCTGTCAATATCATTAATGAAGATATTAAACAACACTGGTCCTGGCACAGGCCCCTGAGGGACACCACTCATCACCATCCTCCATCTAGACATTGAGCCATTGACCATCACTCTCCAGATGTGGCCATCCAGCCAGTTCTTTATCCACTGAAGAGTCCACTCATTGAAATCATAATTCCCTAATTTAGAGATTTGGACATTTGGGGGACCGTGTCAAAGGCCTTGCAGAAGTCCAGACAGACAACATCCCTTCATCTTCCCTTGTTGACTGATGCAGTCACTTCATTATAGAAGGCCACTATGTTGGTCAGGCAGGACTTGCCCCTAGAGTAAAACCATGCAGGCTACACAGGACTACCTCCCTGTCCTCCGTGTACCTTCGCATGTCTTCTAGGAGCATCTGTAGACAAACCGTAATGTAGTATCCGTATAGTTCTTGTTTAACACAATACACAGGAAAAAAACCAAACTGCAGCCATTTTAGCTGAACTTTTCTAAACTTTTTCTCCTGTATCTATTTTCAGCAGTATTCCATATACCTACATTCCTCAGTCTAGTGCTAAGACACCTTTACTACTAAATAAGCTTAATATATAAAGTAATAGTTTCAGTCAACTCATTCACTGAAGTTTACAAAGGTAACACTCCCTAGTGTTTCACAGTAAGCACAGAAGAATTTTTTTTATAAATAAGCTAAATAATATCATCAAAGCCATGCATACCTAGGCAAAAGTTGTGCTCTATACAAGACTTGAACATGCTACTCTGAAGTCAAAGCCTAATGCTGGGCCCAAGCAATGAGCTTAGGATATTTTGGACAAAAGAGCCACATAATACTTTCAGTACCATGTCAGAAGTCACTGCCTTTTGAATACCAATTGCTTCTAGAAACATAGCCAGATACTGAGAAAGGCAAAGCAAAAGAGCTAACAAATTACTCCTTCTCATTCAGGGACTGAAACAAGCAATTTCAAACCTGAAGAGGGCAAGGAAAGCGTAGAGTTTCCTAACACATCAAACATACACAATGTGGCTCCCTGGAGAGCAAACAGGATCCTTGGGCAGCAAGTCATACTGGAGGCCTGTTTTAACTGTCCATGTGCAAACTGGCTGTACTAATTTCAATAAAAAATGTTAGCAAATAGCACCCTTCTTTTGGTACAGTTACTTCTTGTGGGAGGAAAATCAAAGAGCCATGTCCAGAGCACAGTCTCTTTTCCGCACAGAGCAGCATTTGGAATTACTACAAGAAGGAAAACTAAACTGCAGCTGAGACTAGATTAATTTTTGTCAAGGCTGTACAGTCATGCTACAGATCAAGGCAAGTCACCTTCTCCCCTAATCATCAGATCTGTAATGAAGGACAATCAGTTCATCGTAATATTCAAGTCCCTATTTCTGCATATTTTTTAATAACAGTTTTTGGTAAGTTATTATTATGGGGGAAAAAGTGTATTAGCAATTGTGGGAGCAATGCCGTCATATAAATAGCTAATAAACATCTTGGTAGAGAAGTTTAATGTTGCATTCATTGGCACTATAATGGTACAGAGTTTAGCATTGTGTTTTTTAATTAAAAACAATCCAATATAATTTGACAAAGCACGTAATTTCAGCTCTGCAAGGACAGTACTGTCTATTTAGGACACAGACAATACTTAGTCAAAGGGTATCTTAAATTAATTCAATGTTACAAGAAGCAGTAAATCTACTACTGGAAAACAACCAGGACCTCAGCAATGCGTTCAGAATACTAGCAATCTTGGACTGTATTAGGCATGCTTCACACTTAACCAAACAAGCAATGACACAACAAGAGAAATACTGTACCAAAATCTCCCTTTCACAGTGTCAGCAACGTAGGGAGACTGTGATGCCTTGAGGATGAATGCTAAGCATGCTGCCACTAGCTGTAAATTTATCCTTTTTCAAATTTGGTAGCTACTTGGAATATTTAATTCAGCTTCCCAGTGAATGTTTTTTCCAGTTATAGCCTGTATCTTCTATCCCTAAGAAAGAAATCAGGGTTCTCTCTTTCCAAAGTAGAGCACTCCTCCTTCGCTTCCCAGATTTACCTCCAGCAAACATGTTACATAAGCAGCCACTTCGCAGAGTGGTAATCAGCTTTGGAGTATACATTAGTAAACCAGTATCATTAATATTAACAAAAGCTCCACAGAAGCCCCAGAAACTCAAACAGCACTCATAAAGCACTGCACTGACCTCATTAATGATTGCTCTGCTCTGCTTTTGAGACTTTACAACAGGAAAGTGAGGTGGCAGTAAGCAGATCAGAAACTAAGTGAAATATATATAATCCTGATACTACTCTTGGGACCTATGAGATCAAGTTTTCACAGCATGAATTCAAAAACAAACTGTAGCATACACTGTGGCAGAATATAAAAATTTCCAAGGATGCATGACCTACAAAAGTCAAAAAAGAAACTTTTTGAAGAAGAGACTGTTCTACTAAAGGACAAACAAGACCACTCTTTTAGGTAAATTGAAATTTGGTAACAACTAAGAAGCCATAATGACAGAAAATTGCTAAGGAGGAAAAAAGTATCTCTCTAAAAATGGAGTTGTATCTGCTTGAACAAAATCAAAAGCACAGAATAAAAAAAATGCAGGTAACTGATCACAAGGTGGTTTCATTCAGAATGATCTCATTCAAACTGGATGATGTTAAAACAAATCACATGTGAAAATTATGTCTAACCAAAGTTACTGTGTCACTACTTATTAAAGTTATTTCATAACCTACGCATCAGAATGAAACAAATGTCTTAAAGCACCGTAAATTTCACTACGAACTATGAACACGTCCAACAAAACCAAGTAAAATTGGTATTTCATTTAAAATTTCTTCCTTAGCTTAGTTCAGATCTAGGTTTCATCAGGCTACAAGTAAGGTGTTTTGCCTCCAAACATGACATAAAAAACCAGTCTGACCACAATTTAGCTTTGATTTTACAAAGTAACCGAGAAAGTCAGTTTCCAATTTTTTGTTCTCCCATTTGTGGGCTTGAGGTACTTACACCTATGTGCCTTGGAAGAGCTTTGCAAATCAATGGTGTTTCTCAATTACTAGAAGGTTGGGGCCAAATGTCACTTTCAGTAATTACGAACATTTACCAAGTTCAGATTCCTCCTGCAGCTTCGCTTTTTCTTTCTGTTAAACAAGGTGTTCTTCTGGAGGAGAGTGGTTATTGCATTCAGCTCCACACACAGCCTTGCTTTGTTTTGCAACCGAAATTCCAACAGCTAACATATATATATATATATAAAACATAATATCACATCCCAGACCAAACAGCCAGTATAAAGAACTACATGGACATAATGGGAGACATACCATAAAATATATGCTGAAGATCTGACCCACAACGGTGGCTTTTTTTTTTGCCCCCAAAGCATGAAAACCAAGATTTCTGGGAACCAGTAACATTTGATTTCATTTAGTCAGGCCTGCTTTGTTGTGCTTGGTTGCAAGAGATATATTAATGCTTTTCCCTTCTAGTTTTTTGAGGGTAAAGCCGGCCTTACATCAGTAACAAAGAGCCTCAAGGCAGAATATAGTAATGGACAAGTAGTCTTATAATTCTTACTATTAAAACAAAACAAAACAAAAATACTACAAAGAAACCCCCACGATTCTAGTATAATTTCAGCAACAGCAACCACTGCTAAAAATAGAGATTGTGTTGCATTTTTCCCCCGTAAAATCAATGGCTCAGTACAATTTTTTTCAGCTTTTATTTTTATACCAAGTGATATTCACTGCAGTTTTAATACTTCTCCCAAATTTAGTAAGAAGTTACAAATTAATCCCATAAGAACAAGTGCAGTGTGCTTTTAATTTCCAGAAAAATCTCTTCTGTAGCTGTATTCCAAAATGATACCACAGCTTTTTACAAAACCACTAGCATAAGGATTTTAAATGTAATGAAATTGATAGCAGCTGAAGAAAGCCGAAGCATGTCAAGTCTAAAACGCTAAGGTTATTCAGTTGTTCAAGATGTAATTAACCTTTTGTGTATTTTGTCTACAAAGATAACTTCATGGTCTTCCTTCTGAAAATACTGTTAAAAAGAAGCATCTCCTTACTAGGTTGCACATCTGAACACAAATGCAATTATCAAAATATGACCTATTTCTGAAAAACAAAAAGTAGAACACAGTTTAAATGAGATTACAGAATTAAAGTTGCATAGAAAAAGAACAAAGCAGGAGTTTGGAAATATTGTTCCTTGGCTACATAGCATTCTACAGTGGCAAATAATAATTTGAAAATTGTTTCCCCTCTTTAACCACCTCACAACATTCTGGTTGTTGCAGGAAAAATATCATTATTATTTTCAAAATACAGATTCGGTGCAGCAACTAAATGCAAATACAATGTCACACTAGTTCTACAAAAATTACATTCAGTAATATCAGATCAGTTCTTCAGAAGAAAAAAGAACTGAGAACCTCTGACATGCTACAAAATTAATGTTCACTTCTGTTTACAAAAGCATCACACAAGATGGTGCCTTGTGCATTCATCTAATCTCATTTATAAAATCCATAAAATCATAGAATCACTAAGGCTGGAAAAGATCTCCAAGATCATCATGTCCAACCACTAACCAACACTGCCACGACCATTAAGCAAAGTCCCCAAGTGGCACATCTACACATTTTTTGAACACATGCAAGGACGGGGACTCCACCATCTTCCTGTGCAGCCTGTTCCAATGTCTCACCATTCTTTCAGTAAAGAAATTCTTCCTAATAACCAATCAAAACCTCCCCTGGCACAACTTGAGCCCATTTCCTCTTGTCCTATCGCTAGTAACCTGGGAAAAGAGACCAACACCCACCTCACTACAACATCCTTTCAGGCAGTTGTAGAGAGTGATAAGGTCTCCTCTCAAATTCACCAGTTCCTAATGTGGGGAACCACATTTTAAATTGCTCTGCAAAGACTCTTCAGAAAAATATTAGATCCAGCCTACAGATATATACTGTTGCCATAACGTGTTCAAACTCAACGTTCCCAAGATGTATGTAGTGGGAATATATCACATGACTGAAAAATAAAAGCTACCTTATATACTACACATGTGCAAATGTACATGATACAAAAACTGACCAATAACATCAGAAGTGGTATCTAAATATTCTTGTTTCATTGTGTAAAAAAAAAAGAACTTCAAAAAAATTAACTGGGAGATAGCCAAATATCAAGTAGCTGTTCAGTACATTCTAGTGCCTCTTTTGCTTAGTGTCTTAAAGCAGACATGGCAAAATGGGTGGAGGGAAAGCACAAGGAATGAGGGAGAAAGGGGAGAAAGAAAAGAAGGGCAACGGGGCAGACTAATTCAACCTAAGCAAAAAGGTTTGTTACAGTATTGAGCAAGGGCTAGATTCAAATTCCTCCTCTTTCCTGACCTGCAGCATGTCTATTTTCTGCATCTCCTCACAAACCTACCTATCTAGGTACTTCAGTGACCTAGATTCTCAAAACATTAATTCCAGTTACTCACAACTTTATGCTTCTTTCTTGAGAAAGAGAGTAGAGATCAGTGAATGAAAGTACTCGTACTGGTTTTCTAAACTTCAAGTAACTCATTGTCAGCAAAATGCTCCACTGTAAACCCTTTAGATAACACTGAAAATTTGTTTACACATGCAATAGTTAAACACTCTTGCAGGAAGCCTAGTAAAGATAAAGACATTCAAACATTTGTCTTTTCAAGTCTGAAGCAAAACAAAGCATCAAAATCACCGTGTATATTTTTCCAGTCATTCAGTGCAGAATGCCAAAACCAAATACATATACACTTCAGGAAAAAACAAATACACTTCAGGAATTTTCTCACTTAAAAATTAAAAATCATATTTTAAAAAATATTTCCTGATCATAGGAAAATCTTGAAACCAGTTTTCCCTACTTAAACATTAAGCTCAGGAAGTAGTTCCAGTAACTTTAGTCCAAGAAAGGATGAAAAATTATTACTTAGAATTAAGAAAGCCTCACAAAAATCTCACAACGTAACTAAATGGGCCAACTTGTTGCCTCTTGCTCCACCTTCCAATAAAGGACAAATGGCAGCAAGAAGTTCAGTAGCAGCTGCAAGAAATCAATTATCTATTCACTTCTACGTATTTTACTGGTTTAATTTATTTAAAGAGCTATGAGGATCTGCTTGACTTCAAAAACAAGACATTAATTCAAGGACGCAAGTACTTCCATGAAGTACCTAACTGAAGACTTATTCTTCTGTAGTGTGTCATTTACCTGCAAAAACATACTGGTTTCCATTCATAACATTCTGCCAAATCAAGATCTGACCCAAAGTTTTAAAGATATGTATCTAAAAACGTTGTCTGAGAAATTAGTTGCTTCGAACTTGGTACACTTGACTTCTCTTTTTGACAAAACATATCAGTAATGTCCTGTTAAAAAACAATTACATTAAAACTGATCAGCAGAGGATTTCAAAATATCCTGATGACTTTATGGTGAATTCATAATGTAAAATTTACAGAGAAATTACTACTCTTAAAAACTGGTACGTCAGTTAAACTATTAAAAGATTTTACTACACCTGAACAAGAGCATATTAAACAAAATCTTAGAAGGCCTTAGTAGCTAAATTTCTATAAACAGCTGATGTTTAACATGTTTCTAAAATGTATTAAAGACTGTATAATTTACACCAACTACAAGAAGGCAGTAGTAAAAACTAAATTCTAAGGTACTTGGATGTCACTGAACAATCCATCCTCTATGAAAACAGCCTAGCAAATCACCTCTATTTCAGCTGAGATTTAGCTTTTTCTAGTGTTCTAAAACTGAAAAAAAAAAAAAAAAAAAAAAAAAAAATGAAAAACTCTTGTGAGGAATGTCTTATGAAAACTCTAACTCTTGTTAGGAATATCTTATGAATCACAGTGCACTACTTTGTATTTAACTATACTAATAGTTGTGGATACCCTACTACATGTCAATAATTAAGCATGCAGTTTATGACATTCCTCTGATCTATTTTTCAGGCTGCAGTTAAAATAACACTGTTAAAGGGAGAGGTTACATACCCATTTCATTAATAGTTGCTCTTGCTTTTGAGACAAAAGAACCAACTTCACTTGAATGCATTTTTGCTCTTTCTTTAAGGTCAGCACCTGTAAGTGACATTTTACACGTTAGCAAACTATATACAGTACTGTGAATCCATTTTCAAAAGTAAAATATTCCTGTATTCCAAAAAAGTTTGTCTAGTTTGAAACAAGGACAGTTCAAATTTGTAACATCCTTTTTTTCACGGATTTCAAGGAAAACATGAACTGTTTATCAAGGAAAAACAAACAAACAAACAAAAAAATCAAATGACCCACCATCAGATTTTCACTAAGTATATTCTTCCTAGTGACACTACTTCTCATATTAAAAGTTTATCAACAATAGCACTTATGCTAATATTTCAAATAACCTACACATTTATTTTCCCAACTCTGCCACAAAGTCTGTTAATTATGTGTTTCACATGTTGTGCTCTTGCTGTTCTCTTATTGGTAGATCATAAAATTTAGGGTGTATGTTTTTACATTAACAAACTAGAACAAACTATATTTATCTAAATAGAAAAACCTACACTGGACCTAGTACCATTTTTCAACTCACTTTACTGAAATGTATTTTGAAGTAAGTTAAATAACATTTTTGTTCTTAAAAAAAAAAAGGTAAAACTTGAAATTTGTAATCTATTTCTCCATTAATATATGAAAATATTTTTTTTTTCTAAAACATATTGTAACTAGAGATAGTTACAATAAAGTGTTTTTAAAAATTCTCTGATAGGCAAACCCAGCATTTTCTTTCAATTGTGTAAAGAAGAAGAGAGCAGTAGTAGCAGTAGTAAAAATAATATATAATAATGATAATAATAATAATAGCTAAATACAGATTAGGACAAGAAGTTCTACTTTGTTTCCTGCCTTTCTTTTAGAGGAAAAATGGATGAGAAAAATACAAAATCTGCAAATTTATCCTCCAATGAATTGCAACATTCCCACTGCAACTTAATGCATATTTTTTCCATTTGGTAAAAATGGGCTTATTAAGTTAGTTTCTTGACATGTTTTGAAAAGGCTAAGCAAGGAATATAACCAAAGCAAAAACCAGTTTTATGTTTCCGTATGCTGAGAATCAAAACACTGTCCAGTCAGGAGAATGCACTGGCTTCAGATTAAGTTAGGATTCTAATTCTGAATTTTAAAGTAAGCAGTCATAGGCTCCCCCTTATACCTTTCTGGACGTAACTCATGCTAGACCCACTTGACCCTCTTCACCAAACATAGTCTTAGATATACTTTTGTTAACACTATTAGTTGAAATACCAAACTCTAACTCTGCGAAAATCAATATCTCAATCGGACGTTTTCTGATAGACATCCAGCTGCTGTTTTAAACAGATATGCCAAAAAAAGTAGCTCTTTATATCCCGTTCTACTTGCATCATAGTCTTAATTTCAACAAGACTTGTGTTCTCCTTCTAGGCATGTCAATACAAAAACAACGCAGTCCAGACTGATTTACACTATCAGACACCTTGACAAAAGCCCCCTCCCGAACAACCTTCCAGGATACGCCCCAACTGAAGAGATTATGACAGGGAAGTTGAGCAGCAGCATAAAACAGGAATTACTGTGGTCAAGTCTGTACTGCACAAAAATTGCAAGGGCTACCTTAGTAATTCACTATTCTGATTCATACAGAATCTGTATTCTGATTTCATACAGAAATCTTGCACGGAATCTGAAAAGCAAACAAAACTTGTGTCCATAAACCTGGATAGAAATCTGAGTCATATAAAACTGCAAGCAACTTCCACAAATGCATTTATGTATAGGGTTCTGTAGCTAAAAGGAGTTTTGCCAAACTTCTGCTTTAGAAGTTCTACCAGCAAGTGTGCAAATGAGAAAATATAAATAACAGACATATCAGTTAATATCTGTGTCTAGCTTTTCTAAATCTGTCCAAATAACTGCATATGTAAAAACAACATGAAACTGCATGCTTAATGAGCAAGAAAACTGTATGGGTGTGCAGTCTGACTCAAAACATCCACACATCAAAATCCCACTCACTGGGCATATTCTTGAAAAGTATACCAAAAAAAAAAGAGATATTGAATAAAAAAAAATCTCAAATATTGTTAAGAAAGCCTACTGTCAAGATAAAACTAAGTCAATTTTAAGGGTTTCATTTGGTTTATTCAGCCACATTAAAAAATTGGACTCAACCCAAAAAACCCAACCGTTCTACAAAAAAAGAAACACACAAACTGCAGACTTCTTCCTTCATTTCACATATACATTTCCTTGAAAATATTTATAGAAATCTATTAAATTTTCAACAAAAACTTTTGGAAGAATGAATTAAAAGGTAGCTGCCAATTTAAAATTAATGATTTTGAGTACTGTAAAAATCTTATAGGACAACAACTGCTCTTAGTGCCTTAAGCAACTTCTGCAACCTTAAAATTTCCCTTTTTAAGGATTTCACCCTGTTGTGGTTTGAAACTTGGAATGGGGTCATGACCTTCCAG
>NW_008606676.1:0-1896 GCF_000691845.1 Merops nubicus
GCATCCCTCCTGCGCTCCCTGCCAGGCGGGCCGGGGGCGGCCGCTGGCGTTGGGTTGCCCTCTGGCATCTCTGGCTTGCATAAGAGCTTCGCCAGGATGATAAATGTTAAAATCTGCTGCAGGCTATCGCTGACCTAATTTCCAGCATCGCTGTGGATCTTGTCATCTGTTGCTTACACAGTCTGGGTGCAGATGGGCTGACAAGGAGCTAAATGAGGGAGAGGGGATGTGGGGACCCCCCGGGCTGTGCTGCCCCGGTACCCCCGGTGGCATGGGACCCGCACTGCCCGGGGCTGGGGGGACCGGGGCAGCAGAGGGCGGGCCGGCCCGGGGTGGGCTGGGACCCGCTGCAGCCCATCCCTCCCTGGGCTGAGCCTCCCCTGTGCCCAAACTGGGGCAAACAAAACACTCGGGGTCCAGCTCAGCTTCAGTCCCTGCAGATTTCTGCTAAGCAGAAAACAAATGCTAATTACACAGCATAATTAGCGAGATGCTGCATCTATTTTTAATCAGCTTTGAAAGATACGTTCTTCCTTCTGCTCCGTGCTCCCCGGCAGCGTCTCCCGGGGCGGAGCGGTGCCTGGCCGGGACCCTCCGCTGGGAACTCAGTTGCTATTCCCCTCTGCGCCCTGGGATGGAGCTGGGGTCCCTCCTGGGATCCCCATCCAGAGCAGCATCCCCCTCAAACTCCTTGGTGGAGTCCGAGCTCCCGCTGAGATCCCAGCCCCTCCGTAATCCATCAGGGATGGGTGGAAAGGATGGAGGAAATCAGCTTAGCTCTGTCAAGGTGGCGTTCAGCAGCAGCTGGGAAAATCGCGGGAGGAGGTGCCTGGGAAAAGGCTGCAAAAATATTCTGAGAAGTCGAGAGGGGAGGGGGCAGCCCCCCCCTTCCAGCAGCTCCCTGCCCTCGGTGGGGATGGGGTGGGGTCTCCCTGCTGCTGGGGGATGCCCGGTGTCAGTCCTGGCTGGGTTTGGGTCACATCAGAGAGAGCAGCGGGGTGCAGAAAGCAAACCTGGCTCTGAAGCATTCAGCAGAGGGATGCAAAGTGCCGTTTGAAGTAGATGCCCACATCTGCTGCGGCTGTGGAGGGGGTCCTGGTCCTGCAGGTGGAGGCACCTGTGGCCAAAAGTGATGTGTAAGAGCAGGGATGGTCACGGGACCCCTGGGGAGCAGAACTCTCCTGTAGCCAGCAGCTTGGAAAGATCCAGAATTGTCCAGATTCTTCCAAAACTGCTTTCAAACCCTTGGGGTGGGATGCAGCATGGCTGGTGGGGGGAGCTGCTCTGAGGGGTCGATCCTGGGGGCTGCCTGCAGCTCCTGCCTGCCTGCCTGCACAGAGCCCCCTTCTCCAGCTGCCCCCGGTGTGCCAGCAGCGTGGGCCAGGGCACAGGGACCCTGATGTCTTCAGCTAAGAATCGGGACCTCTTTGGGGCCCCGGGGTGTGTGTGTGTAGGATCTGGATCACCAGCAGTCTGGTGGGTCCGTGTTGGCTGGGGATGGTCCGTGGTACCTGGTGGGAGCAGCTGCCCTGTGGTGCCTGTGCCAGTCCCCAGCGTGTGCTGCCAGGGCAGCTGTTGGAGCTGGCCCCAGAGCAGCCGAGGGGCTGGGAGAGCTGGCAGTGCCCAGGCAGTGCTGGGGGAAGGTGACATGTCCTTGGCATGGAGGTAGCTCAGCCACTTTCCCTCCTGCACCTCTCATCCCCCCCAGCCTCGGGGTGAGCCGGCCGCCAGCACGTGGGGTCTCCCCAGAGCCCGAGCTGTGGGAGGTGCTGGTTGGTGCTGGTGTGTCCCCGTTTCAATCATCCCGTGCAAACAGCCCAAACAGCCCTCCCCGAGTTCCCCTCTCCATCCTCTCCTGTCCCACTGCCGCCAGCCCTGGGTCACGGCAGCCTCTCC
>NW_008606676.1:1909-3573 GCF_000691845.1 Merops nubicus
CCCAGCTGGCTGGGCACTGGGGCAGCCTGGTCTGGCACCCAGGGGATGGGGCAGCAGCTCTGGGCTGTCCCCGGGCTGGTCCTGGCTCTCTGCACGGGCTGGCACGTGGGACATCGAGATGCTCGTGCAGCAAAACGTCCCCTGGTGTCCCCCCACCAGGGTCTGTGCTGCCCCCCCTGCCCCTGCGCTGCTGGGGGCTCTGCTGGGCCTTGGGAAGGTGGCAGTGGCAGTGCTGGGGCTTTTCACTGCCCTTGTGAGCAGGGGGGCTCTGGTTTCGGGGGGGCTGGTGTGGTGGGAGTGGGTGAGATGTCCAGGACTGGAGGGCTGGTGGGCTCGCTGGGTGTCTGTGCCTTGGAGCCAGCCAGTGCATCCCATAGACGTGCTCTGGGCTGATGTGGCCAAAGCTGCCGTGGGGTCCACGGGCTGCAGAGGTGCTGCAGGAGCTCTGCGAGGCTCCCTGCCCCCCACCAAGGCTCCTCAACCCCCCACGGGTTTGGATAAACCCTGCAAGCACCAAGAGCCTCATTAAACTGCAGAATCTGGGTTACCAAAGGGAGATTTTCCATGGACTCACCTGCTGGATGGACCCCCAGGGCCCGGGGAGCAGGGTGAGCTCCCACTCCTCTTCCCCCTTGCCTCTACCGACCCAGTGTCCCAGCGAGGAGGCTGCAAAGGGGCTGGGGCTGCTCGGGCACCCCCAGCTCGGGCTGCTGCCCTTGCTCCAGCCGTGGCTGAGCGGTGGGAAGTGGCATTTGCTCTCCCAGTGCTGCTTGGGTGAAGGCAGCTTCGCCGCGGGAAGGGGTGTCTGTGGGGCCGGGCTGCTGTCCTGATGGGGTGGCCGTTGACCTGGGGTGGCCAGTGTGAGACCCCTGCGTGGGTCTGGCAGCACAGAGCTCAGCAGGAGCTCGCAGCCCGAGCGTTTGGAGCCCTCGGGGAGGTTTTGCAGCCTGGCTGAGGTCTGAGCTGCTGTGGCTGCACTGGGAGCCGTGACTGGCTCGCTCGGGGACCTCGGAGCTGTTGTCCTAGGGGAGATTTGCCATCTCACAGATTCATTACTTCTGCTGTAGGAACAGTCTCTGCAAAGTCCTGGAAAAAAAGATGATGTCTGACCAGAGGCTTGTCTCTCTGTGCTAAACAGATTTTGTGTTCCTCCAGCCCCGTGGTGCAGGAGGGATGGGCTGGGGCTGAGCTCTGCTCCTGCCCACCAGCACCAGCCAGGGCAGCTCTGGCTCCACTTCAGGGGGGCCCTGGCCAGGTCTGGCTGGGGTTCCCGGGGGGGAGGAAGGGCTCAAGGAAGCCCCTTCCTCAGCTGTGCCTGGAAAGGATGCCGGAGCAGTGCTGCAGCCACACTGCAGAGGTGTGGGGAGATGATGCTCTGCCAGCCAAGGCTCCTGAGCAGCATCTGGGGGGGTCTCTGTCACTCCATGGCTCACGCCCGGGACTGGAACGGTCTGTTGGCCTTGACTTGGTGCCTGGGCTCGTGTCCAGCTCCCTGTGGTGGCCCAGCCTGTCCCAGTGCTCCCCAGTGCTGGGGAGAGTGAGGATGCTTCAGCCTGGACACTCCTCTTCCCCCACCCTCCGTCACCTCCAGTTTTTGTGGTGTGAAGACAAGGAGTGCTCTCGGTGGGTTTGTGCCACCGTTTCCCTGGCACAGCCCTGCCCAG
>NW_008606676.1:3632-4131 GCF_000691845.1 Merops nubicus
TTCCCGGGCCCGGCCCGGCCCCGGCTGGCAGCTGAGCCCCCCTCGGCTCTGGGGGCTTTGCCCACCACTCGTGGGGTGCCCGGGGCCGTTCACGCCCGTTGGGTGGGGGTCTCGTGGAGCCCTGTGCCCCCGGTGGTAACGCCCGGGGGTGTTCCTGGGCTCGGTGCCATGGGCAGCTGTGCTGGCAGCCCTGCAGGGATGCAGGAGGGGCCGTCTCAGGGCACGGCAGCTCTCTCCTTTTCACGGGTGTTTTGCTACAAAACAGAGTGGATGGAGGTTTTCGCCAGCCCGTCGCCTCCCTGCCCTCGCCTCTCGCAAGCCCTCGGTGGAGCTGAGCCGTGCCCCGAGGGTGGGCAGAGGGGTGGGCAGAGGGGGGAGCGGTTCCTCTTCCCTGGGCGTCTCCCGCGAGGATTCGGCTCAGAGCTGTAAATCCCCGCGGCACCCTGCCCTTAAGAACTCCCCCTCGCCCCCGGCGGTATTTCTGAGCCATCCCCCGAGT
>NW_008606677.1:0-17146 GCF_000691845.1 Merops nubicus
CTGGGGCTGCTGTTGTGCTGCACGGGTCTTGCCGCGCCGCCTCCCCAGCCCCGCCCCTCCGCCTCCATATTGAGGGTGGAGGAGACGTGAGCCTTCACAAAATGGAGGCAGGCTGCCTGCCCGCCGGCGCTGCGGAGAGCATTGGCTTCAGGGGGGGAGTCGCTAGTCGAGGCTGGAAAGAAAATTCCCCGCCTCCTCGGAGCCTAGTAATATATTTGGGAAGTCCTAGTAATATATTTGGGAAGTCCCTTAAACGGGTCAAGGGGAGAAACAAAGCTTGCTGACTGCAGGCAGGCTGGGCGTGTTTACATCTGCCCATCCCCGACAAAGGAGCGCTGCAGAATGGTGTGCTGTTTCTTGTTGAAACAGTGTGGTGCTTACACTAGGGAGCAAGGGAGAGATGTGATGTGCAAGGTTTGCTGCCCAGGAGAGACTGCTGTTACAACTAGCTTGCAGCAGGACTAAGAAACAACTTTTGGTGTGATAGAGGGCAGCAGTCATGAGAACCCTAGAGATACTTAACCCTTGCAAGAACAAAACTACTGGGGAAAAAAAAAAAAAAACCTGATTCCCTATTAAAATGTTGCTTTTTTTTTTCCTGTGGAGAGTTCATATAACATAGGTGTGTCCTGAAGATTTCTCTCTGATAGAAGAGAAGGTTCTGTCAGAAGTGTAACAGCAATTGCTTTTCCTCCCATATGAGAATGGCAGTTCATGTGTACATAATTTAGCAGAAAAGGACTTCACTTTTCCTTCCAGGAGTGACCTGAAGAGTTATGTGGTCATTCTTTTAAGGTAAAAGCAGTCTGAGTTGTTAACTGAAAACCCCACAGACTTGGGGGGTGCTAGAAAACTGTAAAAAGTTTGTCCAGTTTTTCCTTCTGTAGGTTTTTTGCTTTGGAGGAGTTTGAGGTCTACAGTTTCACATAATAGATTTCCTTTAATATGCATAGGAGAATTTGAAGCACTCAGTATTGCCCAGCTTTAACATAAGTCAAGCAAAAATTAAATAGTGTCAGTAGGTATAAAAAAACCTGCAATTAGCAACAAAACCCAATATTTCACTTCACCTAAAGCACTTCTTTTATACAGTAGGTGTGTTAACCCTGTAAAATGTTAAGTTTACATACATTTAGAAGGGAACATTTTTATGTTATTATTGTACTTCTGTACTCCAGACTACTTGGAATATCATAGAAAAGAAGCCTTAGTTTGTAGTCCCAGGATCGTTGACTGTCAATCGTTTACGTAATATTCCTGTAGTAAAAAAAGTAAGTGCCTTAAGTAGAAAATTGTTACCGACCAATGCTGAGGTGTTTTCTTGCTAAGTTTATCAGGTGTAAAGGCAGGGATTTGCTTCCAGCTGGCTTTTCATAATCTCAGGCATTGTTTCCTGTAGTACAACCTGAAGGTTGTAAACTGATATTTTTCTAAAGCAGCGTATAATTCAGAAATTCTCTTTTGCCATGTATTGCTTCACAATATTGATTGCTCTTTCAGGGGGTTGTGTTGCACTTAGAGGGATGTACACTTCTCTGACCAAACCTAGAACCACCATCCCCCCTTTATGTAAACTGTAGCAGAGGTTAAAGCACTCCACCTTACGATTTGAAGCAAGACTTGCGCACGTAGACATCTGTGGCTGATGTTAGATGGTTCAGCTCTCAGGCTACTGCTGCACCTAGTCAGGACTAACCCGCTGCAGCAGGCGTGTGGAAGCCTGTTACACACTCGTGCTGCGGAGCTGAAGTCACACTCGGCACAGCTAGCCAGCAGCGCGGCTGGCCGGCACCTTGTTGTGGAGTGGTTCACGTGCACCAAACTACCAGCTTGCGAAAGAAGGTTTTAATCTGGCTCTTTTTTATGAGACTTCTATGTCTTGGGGATGGGAGAAAGTTGTAAAATACTTCTTCATAAGCTCCTGTCAAATGTGTGGGAATATTCCCTGCCTAACGGAGAAAAAACCTTGCAACATTGAAGGAAAGCAGAAACACTAATACACTTGTAAACCCACTTCAGTTGTCGTATAGAAAACTGAGCTCTGAAAATTAGCATGCTTCAAAATGAGGCTAGCTGTATGTAGGTGCTGCTGTCAAAAGCTTCAATTAAACGTGTTTTCTTCATGCTACTTGTTAAGGTACCAGTCTTGTTCCAGTAGTTGTACCCACTACTGGTCATTGATAAGTAATTATCCAAGAGGGTTTTTTGTCTATAAGACATAAGTCTATGTTGATTCCCGTTTGAGAGGTATTTTCTCTCACTGAAAACCACATATGTATTTGCACTTTGTTGCTTGCATGCATTCAACTTAAAATATTATCGGAATACAGAATTTATAGGATTATAGAATTGATTTAATTTTAAGGAATTAATGATTGATAAATTTCTTCAAAATGCATAAAAATAACCTTTCGAAATAGATGCCCCAAAAGATGAGATACTCAGTTTGGACAATAACCTTTTTTCTCCTACACTGTTGTCTTAAATTTTTTTATAGTTCGTCATGATTATGCTTCATAAGTTGTTAGAACTTCCCTTTATATAACAATGCTTCATTGCTAATCCCTGCAGAGCAATATGCAACTCAAACATAAAATAGGCATAAAATGAGTGCACTTCCGGGGGGCTGGGGAGCAACCACATTTAGTATATTGAAGTCTCTTTACTGTTGATTGCATTTGAACACTATTAAATTGTTAGTTAGTGTTTTAATTAAAATCGCACCTCATTAAGTGTTTACTAATTCTGCTGTCTAAACCCATTAGAAATCATTGGTTTTATGTAAATGTATTCCATCTATTTGTAGTTACAGTGTGCACAGATGATTTTTAGTAATTTGTGAAATTTTAACTCTGTTGTTTGTATTCAAAACGTGCTTTTGATTTTTGCTTTTGTAGGGCCATGAGCCAAAGGAGCCAGAGCAGTTGAGAAAGCTGTTCATTGGAGGTCTGAGCTTTGAAACAACAGATGATAGCTTGAGAGAGCACTTTGAAAAATGGGGCACACTCACGGACTGTGTGGTAAAGTGTCAGATATTAGTTTGTGCATTTGAAAGGGTACAGGTAGTTAATCTAGTACAGACAAGCGGAGTACCCCCTATGTTTTTGCAGGTGATGAGAGACCCACAAACAAAACGTTCCAGAGGCTTTGGCTTTGTGACTTACTCCTGTGTGGAGGAGGTGGACGCTGCCATGAGCGCTCGACCACATAAGGTTGATGGACGCGTTGTTGAACCAAAGAGAGCAGTTTCAAGAGAGGTAAGTTAGTGTTTCAGTTCACCTTATCTCCTAATCTGTACCTAATAATTTAAAACACTGAATGTAATTTTTGGCGTTGTAGGATTCTGTAAAGCCTGGGGCACATCTCACAGTAAAGAAAATATTTGTTGGTGGAATTAAAGAAGATACAGAAGAGTATAATTTAAGAGAGTACTTTGAAAAATATGGCAAGATTGAAACCATCGAAGTCATGGAAGACAGGCAAAGTGGAAAGAAGAGAGGCTTTGCTTTTGTAACTTTTGATGATCACGATACAGTTGATAAAATTGTTGGTATGTAACTTTAGAGAGAAATGGCTTGTGGGATAGAAGTATAGTGTTAAACTTCAGAACAGCAGTGTGCAGAATGTAAGATGCTGGCCTAATGAACTGCTTTATTATTGTAAGAGGTAGGGTAGATTTAATGTTCCTTTTAAAAGAAGTGGTCATGCCTTACAGGAGTTTTCTGTGACAGTTTTACAGCATGTAGCTTGCAGTGATTTGATTTTCTCTCTCCTATGTCACAATTTTCTCTAGTTCAGAAATATCATACTATAAATGGACATAACTGTGAAGTGAAAAAAGCACTCTCAAAACAAGAGATGCAGACTGCTAGCTCTCAGAGAGGTGAGTTTGGAGTTGTGCATGGTTATTTAACGTAACTGATTTTCAATTAATGTAATTTTAAGTGAAATATTTTGTAGGTCGTGGAGGTGGCTCAGGCAACTTCATGGGTCGTGGAAACTTCGGGGGCGGTGGAGGGAACTTCGGCCGAGGAGGAAACTTTGGTGGAAGAGGTAAATGGAATGTTTATATTTAACGTGTTCTCTCCCTTTTTTTTTTTTTTATTTCCTGTGTCACTTGCCTTTAATACTTAACACACATGTTCAGGGAAACATTCTCATCTGTTCTGTGTTGCAGGAGGCTATGGGGGTGGTGGTGGCGGTGGTGGGAGCAGAGGAAGCTTTGGGGGTGGTGATGGATACAATGGATTTGGTGATGGTAAGTGTATTCACTTTCAGTATTTTTCCTGCCAATGCTATGACTGTAAGTTTTGCCTTCACCCTAGCAAAGAAGTCTGTTTCGGTGGTCATGTTTTCTGCGTTGTAGGGCTCTGAAGAGTTAAAGGTTTTTTGTTTTCTCAAAAAATGAGAGTGTAAAAAATACTCTTCTAGGTTTACCCTTTCAAGTGACCTCATGTCATGAGGTCATGCAGCAGCTGTTCATGATTGAGAACCAAACGAAGATTCTGGTGTCAGTTGAGATTACTAAAACTGAGTAAGACAAACTAACACACCAAATACTTTTTGGTCAACTGTAAGGCCTTCATGGCTCAGCAGTGTTGTTTTCACAGTGAAGTTGGGATGAGTATCCAAAACGCATCTGAAGGGAACTGTGGAAATGACCAAAGGTCTGTGGAAGTAGCACTTCTGTGACGGGGAAAGTATGAGGGAAGTGGCATGTAGTTACTTAATGTCCTGATTGTATAACCAGATACATGTTGTGTTCTTTGGAACTATTTCTCAGTTTGGAATTACTCCATCAAAATATCAGGGACCAGATCAGCATCTGAAATACCAGATACACTTTATGTGTATGTCTAGATAAAAACTATAAACCAGGATTCTTGGGAGGATGATGGGCAGTAGTGACAAAGCTGTCTGTGTAAGGAGGTGGTTACTGCATGGTGGAGGGGTGGTAGCAGCATGTCTCTTATTTCCTGTGGGCCTGAATGAACTTCTAAGTATCAAGCTGCAAAGGAATTTGTAAACGAATGGGGATTTTGTTTGGATTAAAAAGTTAAATGATGCATCTGCAATGCATGTAATGTAGAGAAAACATTTTTAGGGTCTGATTACTCTGTGTGTGTGTTTGTCGGGGGGAGGTTGGGTTTTGGTTTTTTTGTTAAATGGGCTTTTCCTTGCCTATGTGTGCTTCGGTGTGTTCAGTTTTGACTGTTTTTTTCAAAGGTGGCAACTATGGAGGTGGTCCTGGCTATGGCAGCAGGGGGGGTTATGGTGGTGGTGGAGGACCAGGATATGGAAACCCAGGTGGTGGATATGGAGGTGGTGGAGGAGGATATGATGGCTACAATGAAGGAGGAAATTTCGGTGGTGGTAAGATGCCAACTTTAGTAAGACATCTATGTTCTTGAGGCAGGTCGAGCTGTGCAATGCCTGAAGTGTGATACTGCATGAAATGGGTTGTACAGTTAAGTTTTAATGTAGACAGTGTTACAGAAGGAATGTTCTTTTGTCTGGATCAGCTTTTATGCACCATACCACATTGTTCTGCCTGGGGTTTTTTTAGGAAATAAATTGTATGTAGCTTACATTATTGCCATAATATGCTAGAGCATTCAGCAGTGAAGAATGATGATGAAACTCAGGTGCTTCTCTGAGTTTGAAGAACTTTGGGCTACTTCAGATTGCCTACTCAAATCTGTATAAAATTTCTAATGCCATAGAATTAGAATCATTAAGGTTAGAAAAGACCTTTAAAATTACCACGTCCAAGTGTTATGTCATGTAATGTTTTTCATCTTCAGTGAAATACCAGTTTCTAATCCTCAAAATCATTAGTGGCTCCTGTCATTTGGGCATTGTGAGTAGAGGCAGCATGCAAAATGCTTGCATTTTATATTTTAAATTGTTTAAAATTATTACAATTTACATTACATTGGATGTTCATGATTTGGCAAGCTTCGTGTCCTAAGTGTTGAAGAAACAGAGCTTTATAAATCCGTCTTGTTTTCAGGTAATTATGGTGGAAGCGGAAACTACAATGATTTTGGCAATTACAGTGGACAGCAACAGTCTAACTATGGTCCCATGAAAGGTGGTGGCAGCTTTGGTGGCAGAAGTTCGGGCAGTCCCTACGGTGGTAAATATTCTGTACAGGAAATAACTCTTGGGGTTAAAATTTCCTGTTGTTCTTGTATTCCAATATCCACCCTGTTTCCTGTAGGTGGTTACGGATCTGGAAGTGGAAGTGGGGGCTATGGTGGTAGAAGATTCTAAAAATGCTACCAGAAAAAGGGTAGGTGTAATGCATATTTATAATGATGATTGATAATGTACAACTGTTCACTGAGAGTAATAATTTTCTTATCCTGTATTCAACAGGCTACAGTTCTTAGCAGGAGAGAGAGCGAGGAGTTGTCAGGAAAGCTGCAGGTTACTTTGAGACAGTCGTCCCAAATGCATTAGAGGAACTGTAAAATCTGCCACAGAAGGAACGATGATCCATAGTCAGAAAAGTTACTGCAGCTTAAACAGGAAACCCTTCTTGTTCAGGACTGTCATAGCCACAGTTTGCAAAGTGCAGCTATTGATTAATGCAATGTAGTGTCGATTAGATGTACATTCCTGAGGTCTTTATCTGTTGTAGCTTTGTCTTTCTTTTTTCTTTTTATTTTCCCATTACATCAGGTATAATGCCCTGTAAATTGTGGTAGTGGTACCAGGAATAAAGAAATTAAGGAATTTTTAACTTTTGAATATTTGTGTAGTTCAGTTTTTCCACATTTAGTACAGAGAACTCTATAACAGAAATAAAATGTAGTTTAGGGTGTTTCCTTGTTAGTTAATAGAGAGGATTAATGCATTTCTCCATTACTATTTTGTATTAATTTAAAGTTAACAATAGAAACACCTATTGATTTGCAGTCTTAAGGGGTCTAGTCTCAGTGTATATATGTAACTGTCATCGACATGAGTTACATAGGCATACAGAGGGAAAACATCTGTATGTTGCATTATAGTTTGTTTAGATGTATAACTAGGATTGAGTTACTCAAATTAGTGTTTGTGAATTATAGAACTAAGCTTTACCTTATTGAAACTTTCAAATTACTTTTTGGTTTGTGCATATTTTTTTAATTTGTAGTTCTGTATTAGTACTAGCGCTTAAAGAAAATAAGGCATGATAAATATTTTAACAAGACCAACTTTAGACACATTAAAGCTGTCTCCCTTCTCATTTGAGATGTACAAAGGATAACTGCAGTTGCTTAAGTCTCGGGTGAAGACAAAAAGAACTTGTTTTTTACCTTTATATTTATTGTAATTCCCGAGAAGTTAAGGTGGGGGGAATCAAGTGCCTGTTTCCTTGGGATATACAATGATTATGTTTCAATAAAACTATACTTTGGGGAGGGCGGCTTGGAATTTTCATCCCCATCCTTTGTCCCCGTTTCCCTCTCCCTCACACCAGACTGCACTGTTTCAATTAAATGAGGCGTCATAGTGAGAGCAATAGGTGTGTTCCTCAATAACTTAATGGCTATATACTTTCTTGCATGCACCCTAGGCAATTTTCTGGACACATTCTTCTGACTGGGAGCCAAGGGTAGCACAGGTGTAATCCCTGACAGTCCCAGGTAACGCGTTCCAAAAGCCCCTTCACCGTGGGCTCTAAGTAGTAGTTTTCGAGCCTTTTCCCTCGCAAGTGTCTGTGCTCAGCTGAGAGCTCAAAGATAAACCAAAACACGACCTAGATCTATTTTGCTGACTAGACACGTGTCCCACGGTGTAGAATGGTACAGCCGCGAGTCGCCGCAGGCAGAACGGTAGCGTGTTACCCTCTGTTTTGATGCACTGGAGTAGCAAATCTTATCAGCACATGTGGCTGGAAATTGTACTTCATTCTCACTTCTCACCTCCAAATTAAGGCGCTGCAGTCTGGCCTTTTCCCACCTGAGGTGAATTCTCCTGACTGTTGCTGGGACAGTGCGTGCTGTCCGTTCAGACTCAAAAGAGTAGGGTCCTCCCAGTCGGTAGAAGAAATACTCAGACACTTGACAATGTGGTATTGGAATTACTCACACCTGTTTCGCTGCTGAGTCGATGTGCAGTATAAGGTAAATGCAATTCCAGTGTAGGAATGAATCTGCAAAGATGTATGAAATGGCTCAAGGCATAATCAGTCATATTAATAATGAATTATAAGTCTAAGAAGTAGTAGAAAAATGTGTTGTTTGAACAAAAAACAAAAAATTAAACAATGTTATTTAAACAATGTTATTGGAGTGTATTTAGACTGCAGTATGCTAAAACAAGGAACCGGTGTCAAGATGGTAGCCTCCAAACTGGATTTCAAAGTCTGCTTCTTTTCTGTGGAGTTTTAAAATATCTCTAAACTTAAAGCAAGAATTGGTGGTTTAGTGAACGCTTCTGTTGTTGTACATATTAATTTGGGCTTGGGGTGGGCGGGAGGCTGTATTTCAATAAAGGCATTTTTTAAACAACCCATTTGGAGTTTGAAAACATGGGAAACTAAAACATGACTCACTAGGGAGTATCCACTTAACTACTGACTTGCTTTGTACGTTACTACACTTAGAAGATGTGTAGACTTGTATGTGGGGCCTGCATCTGACTGCAGGGACAACTGGAGGATGGGGTTGGTGTCCCTTCTGAAATTGATCTGGTATTCCTAAATTTGTTAGAATGTATTGACAGTGTTCTTTTTAACAGGGCCTCTTGTAGCTGTACTGTGACAAGAATGTTAACTTTGAAAAATAGTGTCATAATAAACTTTTATGAACAAGATCTGTATGCAACCTTTTAAGAGATGGATGTAAGTGACCGCTTTGTAGGTGGGTGGGGTAGCTTAGCTGTCGTTTGTGACGTGGAAGTGTCAGCCATGAGGACAGTGATGAACCAGCTTTAAAGAACCTAGGATGTACTTCTTTGATCCATACTTTGCTAAGGAGACTCGTAAGACAGGACTTCAGCAGCCTATTGAGTATGGAGAAGTCAGCATAATTAAAGAATGACGAGGCAGCAGGAGCAACAGCTTCAACTTCCAGAAAAGTGAAGGCATAAGATACTGTGCTGATAGTGAGCAGCTTTCCAAAGGCTAGTTAAATCTGCTAATCGCAGCTGAAATATCGAAGAAAGTCTAGCAAGAGTTCTTCACCTTTTGGAACCTCCTTGAGTGATAGCTACTTGAGTTGACTCAAAATCAATAGGTCTAGCATTTAGACCTGAAAGGAAGGGCAATGAGCATAGGTAAGGTTTGCCTTTAAAATTTTTCATGAATTATAAAGAGTAATGGGAGGTTTTTAAACAAGGTAAGAGTAATTTCTTTAATTTTCAGGTTGAATGAGAAGCTGCTGCTTGACAAAATGGGGAATGTCTTGCACATCCTCTTCAATTGAAGGTTTCTGACTGGGTAAGATCTGTAGTGTATAGTAAAACACTTGTTTAACCCTTATTTCCTTCTAGGCTTTCCTTTGCCAGCCTTGTAATATCACGGAAAGCCTTAATTGTTAAGGAGCAAGTATTCCAGCATGTGCCATCCAGCGTTCCCCGTTCTGGATGAGGGCTGCTTGCTGGTATAATTGCTATTCAAGAATCTTCTGTTCTAGCAGGTACAAAATTGCTGCGTGTCCAAGATCAACAAGGCAGAAATGGTAAATGTTCTGAAATGCGTGCCATAGTTACTGCGGGGAGTGTGCGAGGGGTTGGGGGTCTTTGAGGAGCTGTTTGTTGCCCTGTGATAGAGCCCAGGAGGTGACCCAGTTTTTTTACGGAAAGGTGAAGACACGGAAGCAGCTGGTCACAACGAACTTGTCAGTGTGTGATGCGCTGCTGCCACCGCCGTAACTCTAAAGGCACTTTGCACTGGGCAGAGCAGTGGTTTCCCTCCTAATAAATCAGTCTTGGCTTACCAGGTGGGTTTGAATGGATCTGTAAAAATCAAGAGTTCCCTCTCAGGTTTTGGGTGGTTTTGGGCAGGCTGGTTTAGTGGAGGGTAATGCTGTCATGTGATACCCAGCTGAAAGCACAGCGGCATCTGTACAGATGGATGGCAATAAAAGAACTTCTCATGGAATCTGCTTTTTATGCACATTGGTTCTTAACTCTTGGAACATCTGTTTCTTTTCCTGTATGTTTAATTGCTACAGGTCCTGGGATATTAACTCTTTTAAAGTCCCCAATAGATTTTTGAGTCTCATGCATTATTTTTGTGAAGTCAGTTTCTGGTTTGGTGTTGGTTATACTTTAGTAACTCAGAAAATAAAGCTGGATGGACCCTGTGAATTTCAGTTTAACCTGGTGCTTAGGCATGTTCACAGACTCATTCAAGTTTTTAAACTTGTTACCTGCTGTCTATAAACATCCAAACTCTTAGCATGGTAACATATAATTAAAAGTTAACTTTGAAGTCATTTGCAGTGGTAATGTTGAGATTTTGGTATAATCAGGAGTTATTTAATGGAACTCCCACAATACCTGTATGTATTTAAAATAAATAAATAAATGTTTAGCCAAGGTTTAGCTGAAATTTGAAACCATGGCAGTAAGGTCACAGTCTCCCCTTAGTGTGCCAGACAGCTTGTTGCTGAGGTGACAAGCTTGACACCTGGAGATGGAAAACCTGCTTCTCCTCTGCTAGGCAGAGCTGCCTTGTGAGCTCACCTCTAGGCATCTGTATGCAGCACCAGGGGGCAGGGAAGGGTATTAGAGTGCCTTGTGATTACTCAGTTGAGAGCAAACCTTTTAAAGTATTTGGGAGGGAGAATATAACTTTTTTTTTTTTTTTTTTAAAAACAGTAAAATCCTGAAAATACTTTAACAAAACCTTTTTCTAGTTTGCAGCCTGTTACTAGGCCTGTGTATATAGAACAAAGCTCTACCTTGCCTTAACATGAGACAGGATTCTACACTGCTGCAGACTTGCTTTGTGCTATGGAAGGGTCTTTTTGCACCACATGTAGAAATAGTTACTCACTTCTAGACTTGTTTTCACACTGGGATTTATAACACACTCAGACTAATTAGCTTAATTTCAATTTCAATTTGTTCAGAAATAAGCTTTGTCAAAGATAAACGCATCCTTGAGTGCTTGGTCATATGTATCTTTGTCTAAGAGGCACTTCCAAGAGTTAAGAATACTGTTTCCTGGCTAGGCTTTTGTATAGGCTACTATGGAAAGCAGCAGCTGTAAATGGAGATGTAGAGAAGGTTAACGAAGAATTGGTGCCTAAGCTGTGGTTTCACACAAGTTTATTTGCTATCTAAACCTGTGTGTTAATCAAAAAGCAAATGGTACTTCCAGGTAATAAAAATTTATTTCTCAAAAAAGGGCCCAGGTTAATGCAGATGTGATAAGTATTTTGTTACTATAGAACACTGAAATTAAATGCAGCATCTCAATGTTGATATCATTTAAATATTGAAGGCGGGAAGGGGAATGCTCCTGGCCTTGCAAGTATAGATTGTGTGATGAACTGACGGGTCTTTGGTTCCTGTGCTTTAAGACATTAACATGTTTTCATATACTGTCAACACCGCAGTGGAATACCCACTTATGTATCAGTCTGTGGTCTCTGACAAGTGTTTCTATCTTGAATTGTGTGGAGCATGAAAGATCTTGACTATCACTAGAATTCGCATATCTGATGGATGATTCTTTTTCTGCTGTGGGTGCTACAGGTTGACATCTCTAAGATTAGCTTTTTCCTGAACTAAAGTAATCCAAGTATCTCCGTAGAAGAAAAATGGCCTTCATGTAGAAGATAATATCGCAAGATTGGAACAGAATAATATATTGTAATAACTGACAAAGACTTCAAGAGCAATGGTGCTAGTGTGCTGAAATCTTAGAACTTGTGGTTAAACAAGTTTAAAAATAACATGGAAATTAAAAATTTCAGTATAGTCCATAATGGATTGGAATTTGTTAAAATATTTTGATTTTGTATCAGAATAAAGTGTGTATTGTCAGATGACTTACATCTAAAACGCGTTGCCATCACCTTTTTTTAGTGCTGTGAGGAACATGAAGCGGTCTTAAATTATTGCAGCACCTTGGTTTATGGGATCGTCTTTTCCAACTCAGGACTGCATGCCAGAAAACCTTGGTTGAGCTCAGCTTTGCTTTTAATAGTTTCAAAACTGAATGTTTTGGTCAAGAATTAAGTGGTCTCCACGTGGAGACTTGTTGGTATGCGAGGTCAGCACTGTTATACATTAGACTTGGCAGTGTCACCGGTCACTCAGGTTTGGGAACATGCTCTGTACCTCGGCAATAATAAAATGAAGGATATAGTGTGCAATCTGATACTTTCACATATATCACAGTAATTTCACGAGTATGACGCTGGGTGTTTCAATGCAATTACAGCATTCACCGTGTTCATGAAATGAGAAATGCTGGTTTAAACTAAACGCAAGTTGTTGTGGTCCAAGTTACTTTGGACTGATTCTTTGCCTGGTGGAGTTCAAACAAGGCTTCTGCAGTAACTGGGTTTATTGCTGTTGCTCTTTATTGTGGGAATGGAGTAAGTAGCCCTGTATTAAGTTTTAGACATGTGAGTAGTACAAATACCAGGGCCCCTGCAAAGACTGTAAGGATGCTGTTTGGCCGCTGGCTTTTGCATTAATGATAAAATAAGGAAATGGAGGGCAGAGTTTTACTGAAGTTTTAGTGTTTTATAGCCAGTTTGTAATTAAAGTATTTCTACTACAGCTAGAGAGAGCACTTTTCTCTGTCAGACATTTGATAGCCTAGTTAATGGCAGGGGCAAGAGGAACCCAGGAACTCTTCATTTTTAGGTTCTCTGCTTTGCCATTAGAGCTCTTGTGTATCAGCATTGACTCTGGCCAGGGCCAGAGCTTGTTTTGTTTCCTCCTTAATGCTTATGCTTTAAAGTTGCTGTCTTTAAATATGGATTAGATGCACTTGCTTTAAACTGCAGCAGTGTCTCAGGCCTGGCAGTTGTCAAGGATGTTTTCCTTCCTCGCCTGTGCTGGTGGCAAAGTCAGTAAAGGCAAGAAAAACATCCCTTACTGCTGCCCTGTCTTTTACTTTAGCTGGTGCTTGTCTGCCCTATCTAGAGCAAATAAATCTGCTTTGTCCATCAAATCCAGCCTCTGGGTCTTCAACTATTGGTATTTGGCCATTTGTCCCCAAAAAGAGGAGTGGTTTTGCATTCAGTGGGATGGATGGAGAGGCCATTGTTACCGAGGAAGAAGGTCGGTATAAACAAGGTAAGCAGCCTCAAGGTGCAAGTTGGGTCACCTGGATATACATTTCTCTGTCTTCTGCAAAATCACAGATGTTACTACTTGATGTAAGAGGCAGGGTTCCTAGCACTTCTGGGGGTGCTGGAAATCTGAGGCTACAGGCTTTGTCATTGCTTTGCTGTATCTGCTGTCTTACATAGAGACATTCTTTTCTCTTAAGGTAGGCAGAACTTTGGGTTCCAGTCCCAGGTTTAGGTACCAAAGACCTTCTGATACTGGCACTTGGCATTACTCCTGCCTTTTAAAGATTATATCATCAATGGGCTCCTGGCATTACGCTGCCTTGGAGCAAAACTGCCACCTTGGTGAAGCTGCTGTTACCGCTCGGCTTTCTTCCCCTGCTCTCGAGGGGCAGGGGGAGTGTTTGCCCAGGTGCCAGAGAGGACTGCTGCTGTTCACAATTAGGTAACATGAGGATGAATGACAAGGTGCAAAAGACGATTGTGAGGAGTTACACTGATACTGCTATGACTAGCTGGACAGTAAAATAGCATTTGAAATTGTGTACACAGGGAAAATCAAAACTGCTACCTACATAATCATAGGCTTCAAAACCTGTTCATGCTATTCAGGTGAGAGAGCTTGGAGTCACCAGAGAGCTGTATGAAAGCAGCAAACAGCACAAAACAGGAGACCTTCCACAGCATCCCGGAACAGAATAATATTCATCAGAACTATGGCTTTCTCTAGCTCCTCTTTGTGCACCTTTTCCTTTTTTTGAAGGATGCCAAAGTGTTATAGTATGGAATTGGGATTATGATAATCTAAAATGGCCAGCCATCAAATGAGATACTTTCTGACAGATAGTGCAACTCCAGCACAGTTTAAACCATTGGGAAATAAAAATCTCACAACTGAATTCACCAACAACCATATAATTTTATTCAGCATTACTCTTAATCTTGTGAATAATAAGCTAATGGAAGGGTGGTCTCCTAATCTGGTGTCCCTCTTCAAACCCTTTTTCCTACAACATTATTAAACAACCTTCTGTGTGTCCTACTCTACCCTTCTTCAGTTTCTCCAGTTCCTCCTTTTAAAAAAAGTACCATAAGTCTTGAAAAAAAACTTGGGCTTTTATTATATTAAACAAAGTTATGCATAATATTGTAATAGACAAACTATTCCTAAAATTATATAGAGCATCAGTGGCGAAAAAAGCACTTCAGCTTAAGCATGTCTGTATAGAAGTTTCCCAGGGACGGTGAAGGAAGGCGATACAATTTTTAATGTTTGGATCAATGTGTATTTCAAATTAGGCATTTTCGGTATTCAAAAAGGCCACAATGATCAAGTACAATAAGTCCTTATGAAATGTAAACAAACCAATCCTAGTTATTTATCCAAATTTTTATTCTCTTATAAATCATAATTTAAACTCCACAGTGCTTTTCAATTCATTAAGGAGACGTTCCAAACAGTGCAGGTGGCAGTCAGTGTGGCTTTGTCCATAAGCTCCAAAGTATAAGTGAGTGATAATCAAATCATCAAAATCATTAGAAGTGATATCTGAAGTGATAAACAGTGTTCACTGGTCTGGGTGAGAAATACACAGCTGTATTTCCAGAACAATGACTCAAAAGTGTATGGAATTTTTAGCTGGGAAAAAATGCTGACCATGTTTTAATTAACAGATTTTTAAATGCCTTTGGAGGAAAGATATCATCATGAATTTAACGTTCAAACAGCAAAACAAAAATGACTTAGACTTTGCATAGACTTGAAACTTAACTTTGTGTAACACAATCCTTCCAAATGGCCATTAAAATGATATTGAGCAAAGCACTGGTAATGCTGACAGTGCTGTGTGACATCTCTGACTGATTAGTAAGCCTATCTGTTACGTGACAACTTGGCCCTGGAAAACTAGTGAGGATTTCCCTTCTTCAGGGAAATAAATGCATATGGAGTAGAGTTAAAAAGAAAATTAATGAACTGATAAATCAAAATCAAACACTAAGTATCAACTTTTATAGTAAATTAAAATTATATATTAAATATAAAGTATAAATGTGTAAGAAAAATGGGAAACAAACACTATTGTATATTTATAAAAATATCAGAAGCCATACTGTTTGTATTGCAAGAAATTATATTTAGAAGGCTAAAATCATTTATATATCTCAAATCTAAGAATATAACAAGAGATAGAAACAGTATATAAATATGTTATCTTTAAATATTTACATGTATATGGAAACTAGTCAAAGTGGTGCTATAAGAAGGAAATGTCTGTTATAAAAGTGAGATTACAAACCTTGCATACATCCATCTGCATTACACTATTAGTTTTAAACTTGCATCTTCATAAACTATTTATTAGCTTTACAATGATCATTGCATAGAATCACTTGAAAAATTTGTCATTCCACCTCACAGTAAAAAACTATCAAGATAACGATACAAAAATAGGAACTCAGAACAGTAGCAAGCTGTGTTGCTCTTCAGCGTTTAGTCTCTGATGTCTTGATCCTAGGAACAAGATAGACGTTGCCATCTCTAGTTTGGTGCAGTGAATATTCACTAGGAGAGTAAGACCTTCCATCTTCATCACGTAGCATGCTGAAGACCTCAAGGTATAAGGTGGTCAGTTGCTTTTTCATTTGACGGAGGCTTTTGTCATGCTCCCCTTTTTCCTTAAGCAATTTCTCTCTCTCATCTTTTAGGTTACTCAAGTCTTGCTCCAGTTCTACTATATTTTCCAGTTTTCTTTTACGGCAGTTTTGAGCAGCCACTTTGTTCTTGCCTCTCCTGCGTATGTCTCGAATAAGCGCAAGCTGGGCCTCATTGAACTGCTCCTTAGACATCATTTCATTGAAGTCATCAACAGGGAGATTGATGATTTTTTCAACAGGAAAAGGGATCTGCAGAGCTTTTGCTCTTTGCTCATCTCTTGTGAGATGAGCTTCGAGGCGGCTCGAAGGTTTATCTTTCATGAACGGAGCTTTGGGGTGGCCTGGACTGGCAGGAGGTTCCTTCTTTACTGTGCTTGTACACTGCAAACTGGGTGTTTGAGTGCTTGGCCCCACGGAAGGAAGCGCTTGATCCCGGAGCTGCAGAGAGTACACGCCAGCGTTGCTCTGCGGCACGCTTCCAGGGGCGCTATCCGTGTCTTCCATTTCAGAATCACTACAGCCAAAAGCCTTGTCCCCATAGGCAGATGATTCAACAGAGTGTTCAGGCGAGGCAACACTGGAGCTTGCATTCAGTGAGATCCCAGAGTCAGAGTCGTTACATTCTGGAGCGGTTCCTGAGTGGCTGCCATTGAAAGCTTTACACAGCGAGAAATCAGAAAGATCAATAGGTTCACTCAGAATCTCTGCAAGTGATTGACTGATAGTGTTTGTTGTTTCTGTGTCATCGTTCGCCTTCGTATCAATAAAGGTAGTGTAGAAATCCTCACAGAAATCAGAGTTTGAAGAGGGTGTGTCATTTAAAGAGTTCACACCCAGCTGGCTGGTGTCTTCTGGTGGAAAAATGCTGGAAAAGGGGCCCTCGATACTATCCAGGAAATCTGGACTGCAGTTAGCATCTTTTCTCATGATGGGCAATGAGCTGTAGTAATTATAGCTGTCCTGCATCTCTGCTGGCTTCGTCCCAGGACTTGTGATTGTGCTTACCTCAGCCAGGTTATCATTTTCAATGTTAAGACACTACGTGGGAAACACAAGAGAGAAGTTGAGCAACACAAATCCGATTGGTAAAACATATTCTAGCAATCAACATGCATGTAGGTATTAGACCACTGCTAGATACCTAAGCAAGAGTATGACACAACTTGTTCTGAACAAAGGTAATTAGATTAAGAGAGCAGAGCCTCTCAAACTCACGGCGAGTTTGCGACTCCTGCTGA
>NW_008606677.1:17177-23877 GCF_000691845.1 Merops nubicus
AAGGAAACTGTGCAGAGCCCTCCTGTTCAGGCAAATTGCTAGTGGAGATTCTGGAGCTGCTAAGTCTGAACTTCTCACAAGCACTGCTGCTCAAAATGGTGGGAGTACAGTAAGTGTAAAATTACTGAATGACTTAATTACTTACTGATCATTGCTAGCAAACAATTACTTTAACACTCTTCATTTCACCTTATGTGATTGATTTCTTTTTCTCAAAAAAAACAAGATTCTTTTAGAATTTACTGAATGAAGCAGCTGTTCAGTGCAGAGAAATGTGATTCTCAGTGAAATAAAGAGTGCTAACACAAAGCCTTGCAAACACTGACTCACCCCACATACTTTTAGTTAAGCTGGCTAACATCAGTGTGAGCATCGAAGACTACAATGCTGATGGGCTTCCACTGGTACAAGACCAGCGTCCCTTCCCACAGGGTGCCACTTTCTTAACTGAAGCTGAAAGAATTGTGCCTGCTGCCCCCAAAGAATTAGGCAATTACCAAAATGATTCTGTTTCTCTTAAGAAGGGAACACACACTGATTATTTAACCAGAGATCATACAAGGCTTAAACTAAGGTTTGGAGAGCTCTTTTTTATCTTTTCTTCAAACGTAATTCATAAAAGATGATGCCCTTAATTTAATTATCTCACTTCTTTCAGAAGATTATTCAACTGCTATTCAGAATTAGCGCAATAGATAATTTTGGTTTGTTTTCAAAATGTATTTTCAGCATCACTTCTGCTTCTTCACAGCCCATTCCCTTTCTGCTTATGTGGGGCTTTTAAGCCTACCATAGCAGTAAGGATCAGGAAACCAGGAAAATTTTGAAAAAATATAAAAAGACAATGGGAAAACGTAGAGTGGCAAGAAAAATATTGCAAGCTTTTTTTTCCTTAAACACGATTTGGATTTACAGGCATTCAACTGAGCATTCATCTTGTGGTAACAGCAGAGCAGCATGATGGTGAAGCATGATAACATTCTACAGTAATATAGTAGAAAATAAATTTACTCAATTTTATAGTCAAATCTATGGAAAATATAAATAGAAACAAAGACAGCAGAAAAAAAAAAAACACCTTAGCACAATTTAGAAATACAGCGAAGTTATTTTGTTGAAATATTCAGTTCATGTACATGACATAATTGGTTCTTATTGAACATACATAAACAGTAGTTATATAACAACTATGCCTGACTCTTCTGTGTATCAAAACATGTTCTATTATAATAAACTTTGCAAAACCTTTTCCCCAAATAAAAGTTGGATGAGAAAGTAACAAATTATTCACACAATCAGCCAGTGGAAAAAAAAAAAAATCTATAATAATGCTTGTGGAAACAATTCCTGTTGTAGATCTATAATTCAGCAGTGTCCACTTTTAAGCAGCTGAAATTTCAACCATGATCATGCTGTAACAAGTTGCATACAGAGACAATGATCTGCTAAACATGGGGAAGTTCTGACTGGGAAGATTGTATTTTATTAAGGTCTTTTGGTAAACAACTACGTTCCTTCCTCCTACATGTTTTTCAATATATGAATTTTGAAAATTAAAGCTTACATTGAATTTTAGACATCCTGCAGGTGTAGAATTCAACATGATAGTCATAGTCACCATCTGTTAAGATGCTATTGTACTGCATTCCCCAGAATACCATACTCTTCCAAAATATCGTGACTTTTTTTTTCAGGTGCTTGTCATACTAAACCTTTACCTGTAACTCTGGAAGGGACAATAATTCTTCCCAAACTTGCTCTATGTTCTGCATATTTTCTGCATCAGTAAGTGAAACTAGAACAGGTGATTCAGGTTGCTGACTTTGATCAGAGGAAATGAAGACTGAGTTGCTATTGATCTGAGCAGGAACCAGTGACTGAAATGCAGCTGAAGAACCCTGAGTGTTTAAAAAAAAATAAATAAAAAACAAACAGAGCAACAATTTAAAAAGCTACATAAAAAATAACAGGAAACAAATTTGAATTTTACAAAGCAAAAATTAGGTTTCTTGGTGTTCTACCACTTCTGCAGAACAGAAAGATATTTCTTAACAGAAACACTTTTTGTAAACAATGGGATAGTGTGAAAATATTCCTATGAAAGGTGGCTTTATATTAAGGAAAGAAACAGGAAAGAAAAAAAAAAAAGTAGAAGCTGGCTGGTAAGTGGCTTATCCTAACACATCAAATAGCCTGGGTCAGCACATGGAAATAAAGCAGCTTGAACACATGAACTCCAGAGAGCTGTGCTAAGCTCACCCTGACAAGCTGACCAAGTCCACTGCCATTATTTGCAGTAACTGGTGGCTGCCATCAGCTGGTGTCACACACTGAATCCTGGCTGCAGGGTTCAGTCAGCAGAAGGAACACAAGAGTACCACCCCACTCCCTCAGGACACAGCTCCAGTTCCAGCCTACTACACTGCTTTACTCCAGCTAGAGTCAGCTCGAGGACAAAACTCGAGTCATATCACAAACTAATAGTATGCTGAAGACAAATCTTAGTAAGAGAAGACACGAGGCTGATCACCCCCAGAAGACCACCCATGAAAATGCAGTTTTGAGCATTTTTACCTCATTGTCATCTACAAATGGGAAGGCTTCTGCCAAGAGCTGCATGCAGTCATCAAAGGACAAGGCCTCGGCTTCTGGTTTTGAAGTCTGTGTGGTCTTAAACAAGAAAGTTATGAACAAAAGTTACTGCATCTTTGAATAACTGAAGAATCTTCCATTACACCAATGAATGCAAATTCATTTGAGGTAACCACTAAAATTATGTCTTCCTGGGAGTGGAAAAAAGGTTTAAACACCCTCAAAAATGCATATTAGAGTTTACCTGTGAAAAAGCGAGTGGTGGTTCAGTATTTTCTGACTGAACGCGCTGAGCTGGCTGAACAGGAACAAATTCACCAGTCTCCTCGTCTAACTCCAGCTGAGCCAGCAGAGCTTTCTCCTGCTCTTTTTGGAGCTGCTCTTGTCTCTCCTTTTCAAGTTTCTTCTGTTTCTCAAGTTCATACTCTTTCTGTCGTTGACTAAAATCAAAAACTTCACGCCTTGCCCCAAGGTCTATATCTTGCCTCCAAAGGATGTCAATCAAGTTCATGTCCTGTAACAGAAATGCTTTTATTAAGCAAGTCTCCTGCCCTGCAAAACTGGGTTAGATCAATAGCAAAGCTTTTATTTTATTAAACAAGTAGACTCATGTAACTGAGGCTTATTCTCTTAATCCTACAAAATTATCTGAATAAAATATAGCTCTATATGTTCTGAAGTGTATGAACTAATGGTTTGGTTGCTGTGTCCACACAGGCTCACAGAAACTAAACAATTTTTTACAATTGGTAGGGTAATACATGAACTGTCCAGAGGATAAATATATTCTTCTTTCCCAAGCAAGCTTGTAGAAAACATGAAGCTATAGAATGAATCATGTCACATTAAGAAAGTAATTCTTTAGGAGAACAGAAATGGAAAAGTTACCCCATGTAAATTTTTTTCAGATGATCATGAAACTGTAGAAGCTTACTAAAAACACGACAAGGGCTGTCTGAAGTAACTAAAATAGCCATACTGCAAACATGTATTTGAAATTATTTATGTTATGTTCCATCCTGGTATTAAGTATTAAAGATCAGTAGAACAGGGCTTCAGAGTCAGAGGACAACTTGGTTTTAAAGTCACCAAGTAACATAACATCACTGTAGCACTAAACACAATTATTAAGACTGTTACTATAATAATTGTAATTTAAAGCTTAGTCTGAGTTGATATTCTATGTGCAGTTGGTTTGGAGCAGCTTAGTAAAAAATAGGGGTAAATAGGTCTCAAATATTGTTAATCAGACCCCTGGCTTAACAGAGTCATTATCAGACAGCTACCAACGACCTAAATTTCTTGGAAATTAGCTACCCTTTTGAGCCTGCAGTGTTTCAGAAGACAAATTAAATTCTGCTATTTAGAGAAAACCAACTGGCTAATATTATTTTATTTGGCTACAATTTCTTTTAATTTATCGCACAAGGAGCATTTTGGCAGGGGAAGTGGGTTAGTGGGTTGTTTAGGTTTTTACTGTTCAAGTAGTCAATATTTTTAAGGGGTGAAGTCTGGACTAGTTTATTCTGTGTAGAAAATCTAACACTCAAAAATAATCAGTTTGGATGTTAGCTGATACAGAATTTGAATACTTAGTAGCCAGTTGTCAGATGGGTAAATGCCAACAATTTCTGCCTGGGAGTTTTGATTTTATCGCATGTTTAATTATTCTTAAAATTATCCTTTAGCAGCAGCACACAAAAATAATGTTCCATGTTGGGCATTCTCATCAGGCTAGCACATTACAAATAATATACCAGATACTACATTTCATTTAAACAGAACTTTTAACTGGTTCAGTTAGCAGTTCTATACCCACGATACATTTATTTTGTCATCATATCAAATTAAAACATTCCCTTATCTCTATAGACTACTTTCAAATAGAAAAGTAACTGGAATGAAGTCATGTTGCCTTTTAAAGCAATCACTTCTCTAATGGGAAAAAAAAAGCAGCTCTGGGGCAAGTCCACACTTGGAACAAACCAATTCAGTATTCTCATTTCTTTGTTAATAATTCCATACCACTAGCACTCATATTTATACATGGCATGAAGTGCTTCTACCAGTTACTAAAAAAATTACTTTCTCTAGAATCAGGTACTTACATAAAATATCTGTGTGCAATACAATTCAGGCACTCTCAAATCCAAGACATGTTTAATATACTTTGCTGGGAGAGACCAAACTCAGCTTTAACAGCCAGCAATGAAGAACCTGAAATAATTTCAGTGGCTGCCCAAGACAATGTTTGGTCTCTCCAGATTAGCAGGGTAAAACAAACTAATTAAGTTCTGCAGTAATTTGAGATATTGCAATGTAGTGTAGCTTCATTAAGGGCCAGTAGTTTACCAGCTGCTCACTGTCTCCTTCTGCAGCAGAGTCAAAACTGTTTCCTAGTCTCAGAGCATTTGCAATATGTTCTGGATACTGCAGGATCTGAATTTTAGGGCTCACTTCTGAATTATTCATTTACAAGGCACCATTAAAAATACGACTCAAAGGATGTGTGTGTGTGTGTGTGTGTGTGTGTGTGTAATGCACAAGGCTGTAAATTGAGCTGTTTTCCTTCTTGAGTTGCAACAGACTACAGCACAAAAATAGCAGAACTGCGTGCTCAGTTTAAATCACAAAAAAATAAAATTATTAAAAAAAAAAAAGATGTACAGAAGGCACAACATGCATTCCTTAAGAAAAAACACATAGCCTTAGATAGCCTTAGTGCAAAACCTTAAGACACAGCTATTAAATCTTTCAGCCATGCTACTGGTTATATTCATTATCTAAATAAGTAGCTTTGGATGCTGCCTCATTTGTGTGATGAGAAATCTCCAAAGACACCAGCTGGCAGAAAAAAATTCTGTGGCTGTACACCACCACCTCTGTGTGTGTACAGCAATCAATTCAGCAAATACAATAGTTTTTCTGAATGAATATGCTTGCATGGTTTTCCAGATCTTGGACTACTGTTTGAGAAATATGACAGCATTGTTTGGCTCCTGTCACCATTTTTCAAGGGACTGTCTGTAGCCCAGTATCTTATCTCTGGCAAAGGGCTGAGTTTTGCTAAATGGTGCTGTGCTCTACTTTGGAGAAAGATGCTTGACTTTTTAAGTTTATTTAATTGTTGTGTTTGTCACACTTAAAACCAAAAGGGTGAGGGTTTTTTTCATTATCACTATATCACTGGAAAAGGGGTCCCCTATTTTCAATTTGAAAAGTTCTACATAAATACAACAATATTAGCCTTAACTTTGAACAACAATTCAAGCAAATACTCTTCACCGGAATGGGCTTGCATAGAGGAAGTGTTCTTCTGTTCAATATGCTTACATGTAATATCATCAAACAGCACACTGACTTAAATATTAACCTGTCATTTAGCACCTATCTATAATTTCAGCCAATGCTTTTAGTAACACTACCTTTTCAAGAAAAAAAAAAATATAATTCTGGGCATTAGTCCAAAGCCTCAGGTCAAAGCTAATGGAGTCAGCGCTGACCAGTGATTCACTAAGGAATGAATCACAACCCCCAGCATGAGGAGATGGCAAAGAATGGGGGGGGGGAGGGAAATGTGTTCCTTCATCCTCTCCTTAATCTTCGTCTGTAAATTATTTCTCTGTTGAACACATACACAGAGGCAACCACAGACACAGGCAGGCACTATTTCAGGTGCATCACTGAAGCATTTTCCCCCTTCCACTGTGAAAGCATCACAAAAGTAACTGTGTATTTGATGCTTGGAGTATTTAAGTAAAGCTATTATTATTAAAAGGCATTTTACTGCTCGCCTGTGCAAGATCTACCCTCCGATTTTTAGAGGCCTCAGCATGACGCGCGGGTGTCAGCGGGACTGGTGTGGAGGGACGAGCGCGCAGCTGCAGCGCGGGCACCGGGCGGCCCGCGAAGAGCTCTGCTGACCCAGGGCTCCTCCCTGCCCTCTGCAGCCCCGCCAACACTTCCCCCCGGAGCAGACATTTACTGTAAGGGCGCCAGCGCTCCCTCATGTGACCGAGGCCACAGGCGCGCCCGCTTGTTCTTTCCTCCGTTGTGCAACCCGTGGGGGGGCTGCGGCGGCCAGGCCCGGCGGGGCGGGAGGGGAGGG
>NW_008606678.1:0-573 GCF_000691845.1 Merops nubicus
CCCCCCCCTCACTCTTCTGCAGTTACAAGCATGACCCATTTCTCTGAGGGAGCAACACCTCAGCACTCCTGGGAGCTGCTGAGCGTCCTCTGAGGGCACCCAGCACACTCCACAGCACAAGGAGCTTTTTTTTTCCACGCTCTGCTCACCTTTGAGGTGAGACTTGCACAAGGAGGAACTGGAGCACAAGGGAAATCACCTCCAGTTTGTCATGGCAGGCCTAGGGTTACCTCCAGCCTCGCTCAACCCAGGGGCTGGATGCTGCCCCCCCGGGGAGGAATTCAGCCCTGCATCCAAGGCAGCACCTTGTCCTGCCCACGCAGCACTTCAGCAGCTCCAGAGGACTCCAGAGGACTCGGACTAAAACCTTGCACAAGGTCAAGATCCACCTCGTGCTGCTGGAGAAGCAAAGGCAGCTCTGAACAGCAAAATTGCTGCTCCAAGGGCGGGCTGGGCAGCAGAGAGAACACAACGGGAACCTCCAGCAGCCTCATTATGGGATGCACAGCAGCCGCCTTCAGTCTGTGAAGCAGCCTCTGAAGGCAGCAGCTCAGGGAACAAGGCCTGTCCCTG
>NW_008606678.1:654-937 GCF_000691845.1 Merops nubicus
TGCCCTCCGGGTGCGGGCAGGCCCGGGGAACGCGCGGAGCCGGGGCAGGGGGACACCTCCCCGGGAAGGGAACGGGAAGAACCCGCCTCGGTGGGGATGGAGTGGGGACCTCCCGCTCCCTCCGACCAGTTTCCACAGGGGGGAATCAAACAGGACCCTTCCCCACGCTCGGAATCGCCCTGCTCGGCCGTGCTGGATGCGCGTGTGGGCTCGGGCCCCCGCGCCCCCAAATCCCCGCAGCCCAGCCCGGTACCGCAGCGCCGCAGCTCTCCCGCGCCAGCCC
>NW_008606679.1:0-241 GCF_000691845.1 Merops nubicus
AGCAGCCACCCTTGCATTTAGTAGCCACACCTTCCCTTCAGTAGCCACAATTCCCTTTCCTAGCCACCCCTTCCCTTCAGTAGCCACCTTCCCTTCACTAGCCACCCTTCACCTTCACTGGCCACCCCTTCCCTTCAGTAGCCACAATTCTCTTCCTTAGGCACCCTTCCCTTTAGTAGCCACCCTTTCCTTTCACTAGCCACCTCTTGCCTTTAGTAGCCACCTTCCCTTCACTAGCCAC
>NW_008606680.1:0-2969 GCF_000691845.1 Merops nubicus
CGCGGGGACATGGGCAGGTCGATGGTGTTGCTGAAGGAGGTGCTGTCCGAGGGAGGAAAGGAAAGCACAGAAACCTCCGGATCAGGGCCTGGCCAGAGACCCCGACGGGCCCCAGGGCACAGCCCAAGAGCTCTCCAGAGGAAAGGGGCCCCAGGAAGGGAGGAACAGACTGTGGTCAGGGCAGCAGCCAGAGCCTGGCTCAGCCCCACAACACCCTCCTGCCCGGAGTCCAGGCAGCGGTGGGAAGGAAACCCTCCAAGGCCCCCCAGCACTCACAGACACCCCCAGAAACACTCACGGGGTGACACAGATGAACTTGGTCTTCAGATATGGAGCAGCACCTGCAGAGGAGCAGAGAGCAGGCTGTCACCAGGTGTGGAGGAGGATCTTGCTCTCCCCCACTCCAGGGCACAGCCCACAGCCAGCACCCACCCTCCCAGCCGCGGCTCAGCCCCAGCCTCCTGCAGCCCTCCGGACCCTGCCGCCAGCCCCACAACGTGGCTGTGGCCCTAGGGGACCAGCACAAGACCCTGGCTGGTGACAGCGCTGTCCCCGGAGCCTCCCTGTGACACAGGAGCTGTGCTGGAGCACAGAAAGCCAACAACTACCTGAGTCAGTAGCTTCAGAGTGCTCCTGGCTCTCGGAGCGGCAGTACTTCCCAAACGCCTCCTCCTTGGGGATGTCTGGGTACAGGTACACCAGGGGGGACACCAGGATGTTGGTGGCATCCATGATTTTGTAGCCCATGATGATCTCCGCAAACGACATGTTGTTCAGCTGCTGCTTGGTGTAAGGCTCCACAGACTGGATCTGGGTCTTCCCTGTGCGAGGAGACTCGTCACACAGGGCAGGACGCCCGCGTTCCCCGGGCAAAGCCCAGACCTTCCCCACACACCCCAGCAGCAGCAGAGACAAGGTTGGCCCAGGGCCATGCTCAGCCTCACAGGCACCCAGCAGACACGGGGCAGGATGGGACCTTCCGGGTGGTCCCAATGCCATGGAAAACTGTGACGCGTGGGCAGCACGTGGGTAGGGACACCCAGGAGACAGAGACCAGCAAAGGGCACCCAGGCTCAGAGAGTTAATCTGGGCAGAGGGCTTGTCAGGACAGGGACAAGGACCACTTGGCCTTATCAGGGGTTCCAAGCCTCCTCTGGAGCCAGGAACACCAGCTGAGCCAGGCACTGCACCCAGGGCAGTGGTGGGGAGGGCGACGTACCGCTGATGTCCTTCTCCACCCAGGTGAAGGTGATGCCACCTTCCTTGCTGCTCTCACTGAACCGCAGCAGGAAGGTGCCCGGGGGCTTGGTGCTCAGGATGGCTCGCTCCCGCTCCTTGCTGATGAACCCCATGATGTACCTGCACAGCAGGAGCGAGGAGAGCAAGGCTGGGTCAGGGTATTCCAGGACGTGAACCCCGCCAGCTCTGCTCAGCACCTGGCAGCAGCAGGACCTGGCCTGGCCACTGACAGAGCCACTGAGATTAAGGATTCCCAGGTAGGTTATTGCTCTGAATGAGCCAACAGCACCAGGACAGGAAAAGGATCCCAGGAGAGCCCAGCCACCCCTGGACCAGGCACCCCACTCCATCAGGACCCCTCACAAGGCCCAGCCCAACGAAGGGTCTCTGGACCGGGGCCTGTCAGGGCTCACCCTTCGTTCCACAGCGCCAGAATGTACTTTTTCACCAAGTCAATGATGTTGTCCAGCCAGACCCAGAAAGAGAAGCCTTTGCCAGCCATGTTCTCCTGAGGAAGAGGGCAGAGTGGCTGTGAGCACGGCTGGGAGGAAGGGAAAGGCTGGGGAAGGTGCTGGGGAAGAGCAGGAGTTGTACCTTGCAGAACTTGGCCCAGGTGATCTGACAGCCGGAGTAATTCACTCCTGGCCCTGGCAAGGAACAGGAACACCAACATTTAGCTAGAGCTGCTCCTCCAAAGACACCATTCCAAGGGGGCAGCCCAAGGCTTGGTTGATTGGGAGAAAACCGAGCAACTGGAACCGACAGCTGCCCTCCCAAACCCCACGGTGTTGCTCCCGTGCTGCCCTTCAGCAGGGAAGGGCCGCGGGGAGCGGGGCGGGCAGGACTCACCCAGCAGCTTCTCTGCCAGCGTCGTCAGCTGCTCGATGCTGAGGCCGCGCTTCGTGGTGGAGGAGAACTGCCAGCTCAGCACCTCTGCCACCTGGTCCCAGGTCCCGATGGGGGGCTTGGTGAAGAAGTTCACGTTCTGCGTGAGGGAAAACGCAGCCCTGAGCAGGACGTGGGACAGAAGCTGGGGCAGGTCCTGCCCTAGCCCTGCTCCCAGGCCACGGCTTCCCTCCCCGACTGCTGGGACGTTGACGTTCTGGTCCCAAAGCCTGCACTGCTGCTCTGCTGACTGTCCCCACGGCCGGGCCCTACCTTGGGGTTGTTGGTCAGCATGTTGTACCACAGGATGGACGCCCAGGCGTTGGGCATCTGGCAGATGTTGGAGATGACCACCACTGGCAGCGAGTGGGTCTGCAAAAACATTGCGTGACCACGGGCTGGGACATCTCCCAAGGCTCCTCCACACCCAGGCCCACAGCACCCACAGGCAGCGGCCCACAGCTCACCTCCAGGTCGATCTTCAGCCCCTGGTGATACACCTCTGTCTCGAAGGTGATGAGATGCAGCTCCTCAGTGACTATCAGCGAGGCCTAGGGTGGAAGGAGACCCAGTGAGCAGGCAGGAGACACCCGCCCTCAGCCAGCCACCAGCCCCAGTGCTGCTGCTCAGCTTTGGGTGGAGAGGAGCTGGGCCGGCAGCTGCCAACAGGCTGGAGGGTGGCCATCGACACCCCCTCGGGCAGGGCCTCCCACTTCCCCTGTAGCTCAGCAGCTCAGCAGGGAGCAGAGCTGCCGGCAAAGGGCCCCCGGCACTTACGTCGCAGTTGGCTCTGCCCCCGTTGCCGCAGCGCTGCTCCCGCAGGGTCTGCGGGGAGAGGAACAGGC
>NW_008606680.1:3037-3358 GCF_000691845.1 Merops nubicus
CGAGAGCCTGCCGTTGTTTGACTCCTCCATGTTCATCACCTTGGTGTTCGTCCCCAGGATGTTAAACTTCCGGGATCTCAAAAGAGGAAAGACAGAGCGTGGCTGACAGGGCCCTCTTGGAGTGAACATGCGGTAGGACGTTCACCAGGATTAAAAGCAGAAGCAATAAAACCCCCCCAAAAAAACACTGCACTTACCCCCGAAGTGCTGCGACATCCCCGGAGTCCCTAGGAAAGGGGAAAGACACCCGGTCACGGCCATGACCTTCCCACCCTGCTGCAGACAAGCTGATGCGTGGGGTGGCTGCATCACAACACCACA
>NW_008606680.1:3466-8801 GCF_000691845.1 Merops nubicus
TCCCCTTGGACTGGAGTCCACGCCGCCCTCGGGTCAGGCTCCATCCCTGCGCCAGCAGCAGCAGGAACGAGTCCCACTCCAGGGACCCCACCCAACGCGCAGGGATCAGAGAAGGGGACTCACTTGTCAATGCAGACTTTAATTTTCAGCTGATAGTTCAGCTCTGGAAATTTGACCAACAACCTGTGAAGAGTCAGCAGACGCAGAGCGTGAACATCCTGCCCACGCCAACAGCTCCTCTGGGGAGGGATCCCCGGCCCCCCAGCCCACGGCCAGCCACCCACCTGACTTTGGTGGTGAACTGCACGCCGGTTTTGATGACCAGGGGCCGGTCGGGGTGCATGTTCAGCTGATAGTTCAGCTCTGGAAATTTGACCAACAACCTGTGAAGAGTCAGCAGACGCAGAGCGTGAACATCCTGCCCACGCCAACAGCTCCTCTGGGGAGGGATCCCCGGCCCCCCAGCCCACGGCCAGCCACCCACCTGACTTTGGTGGTGAACTGCACGCCGGTTTTGATGACCAGGGGCCGGTCGGGGTGCATGGGCATGCAGGGCTGCCTCTCCACGACAAACGCGCTACGGGGAAAGCACGAGAGCTCCAGTCAAACCTCAGGCCTGGCCCAGCACGCTCAGTGCCCACCCCTGTGGCCGGGGGACTGCCCACAGCCCCCTCCCAGCCCTCGGCACCTTTTCATCAGGTTCCTGAACAGCTCCACAATCCGCTCCTCCAGCATGGGCCGGTGTTGGACGATCGGGTCCCCCTTGTAGGACACTTTCTGCTGCAGTTCTTCCAATTTCTTGATCTGCTGCCGGGTCTGTAGCTGTGATTCGGCGAGAGAGGTTATCCTGGGGGAGGAGGGAGAACCAGAGTCAGCTCTGGCTGCCGAGCCCCGCATGGTCCCAGCCTGCACAGCCTCTGCGAGAGAGGACACTGCTCTCTGAACCAACCCAGCAGAGAACAGAACATGTCAGTAGCTCCCAGCCCAGTGCATGTTTCCAGGGTGTATTACAAAGGAAATCTGCACAGTCTGATGTTCTGCAGAGGCACAGCAAGAACAAGAACTAACCACAGCAGCCTCAAAATCCCACAGGCCTGGGTCTAACCATTTCAGCACTAGTGCCCACTACAGAGAGCCAGCCTGACTCATGGATTACATTTGTGCTCGCAGGCATCAGAAGCCATTTGGCAGGGACACTTCCAGAGGCAAGGAGCTCATGTAATCTGAACACCACCTCTCTGAGGACTGATGAGAGCCCCAGCCAGCTCCTACCAGTTCTCGAGCCGGTCTAGGCAGATATTTGGTGGGCCACCAATGCAGGCGATTTGCTGCCGCCTCTTCCAGTCTGCCAGTTCCTCGTCTGCCAGCATCTTCTGCACATACTCCATGGCTGACAACAGCCCAGCCAGCTCGCTCACAATACCCTGTCAAAAAGGAAAGTGGAACCTTCAACACCCTCCAGCTGCCTCCAAACTCTGCAAGTTTCACATTCACAGACAAGAAAGAAGTGGCCCTGGGCTGCGTTCCCAGCGCTGCTCTCGGTTCTGACCACGCAGGTTTGACATCCCTACGCCAACCTCACACCCCGAAGGTGGCACCGCTGCAGCCCGGGGGTGCTGGTGGCACCTGCACCACGTACCCTGCGCATCTGGTCCAGCGCCGTCAGCATCTGCTCCAGCTGCTGCATCTTCTGCCGGGTCACCGACTGATTGTTTCCGTTCAGATCCTGCATGTCTGCACAGAGGTGAGAAAGCCTCAGCCACACACACGGGCTCCTCCCAAGCATCACACAGACAGGACATCCGCTGCAGAGGAGCGGGCACCCCAGAAAGCTGTCCCTAGTTAAGCCTCAGTCCCACGCTGCCTTCCCTGCACGCAGCAGCACTTCACATCCACACACATTTCCCTGCTCCCAGGCAGAGCTCTGGTTTAGCTCCCCTGGGGCAGCCTCAATGGCAGAAACGGGAGGTTTCTCCAATTGCCATGCAAATGCCTGAGCTTAAGCCACCCTTCTTGCTCTGAGGAAGCACCGGGAGGGCTGGAACACGCCCTCCAGCAAGTTCCCTTGCAGGAACACACTTTGGCTTGCCAAGTGCTAATGAGCTTCCATTACCTCCTTGGCTTTTCAAAGTCTTGTAGTTAAAATCAAAGTCATCCTGGAGATTCTCCACCACTTTCATCTTCTGCTCCAGATCCTGCAAGGCAAGAGATGTGGGTTTAATCAAAGCACTAAATCACTGCGGTGGGGCAAGGCGAAGGTGCCAGGCAGCACACATACCTGCACTCTCTTCCTCACGTCCTGCAGGTGCTGTTCCAGCATCTGCTGCTTTTCGGTCACTACCGCTGCCGTCGGGTGTGTTGCCTGCCCCCCTTGCTGCAGAGGGGACAAGGAGGGCATTAGAACAGGGCCACGACCCAAGGACACTCCCTTCCAACCTGAGGAGGTTTCACAGGAAGGGTCTTCACCCCCCCACTAACAAAAGCCACAGCAGTGGGACCGTCCCTCAGCACAAAGCAGCTTGAAGCAAGCAGGGAGCTTTGGACTGCAGGTTCCCTACGGCCCCAAGCACCTGCAATGCTTCTGAGTAGGGACAGGATGGTGGCCCCAGGACACCGAGCCACTGACCTGGGCTGCGGTGGCAGCCGTCTGGAGGAGCCGGGACTCTTCCCACAGGCAGCGAGCCACGATGCGGGCGATTTCCCTCGGGTTGCCCACGTTTAAAAGGCCCGGCCCCCAAGGTCAGCAGGCACAGCCCTTCAGGGCTGCGGGTGGCGAGCTGTGCCTGCCGGCCTTCCACAGGCTCCCCGCCAAACCAGCGCTTCCCAGTCTCACCTGCAGGAACTGCTTGATGCGGCGCAGGTTGTGCTGGTAGAGGACGTTGGACTCCTGCAGGAAGCGGCTGTACTGCTGGTCGATCTCCCCGAGCAGGTTGTGGAACACCAGTGTGGCGTGGGACTCCTTGCTGGCAGCGTACGCCCTGCGCAAGCGGCCACGACCCTGGGTGCCTGCACGGGGCTCCGCTCCCACCGACCGTCCCCACGAGGTTTGGTAGCCCGGGCACCTTCCCACCCGTGCCAGGGCAAGGGCTCAAGCAGCCTGACCTGCTTCTCGCCCATAAACAGCCCTCGGACTGTGCCAGCCAGGGCAGGGCCACAAAGGGGCTTTGGACTCGGGTTTTGAGCTGGGGGACAGTGCACACGGGCACCTCACCAGTCCCAAGTGCTCTCTGGACAGGGTCCAGCAAGTGGCACTGTCAGCCTCGTTCACAAGAGAGGCCAGCATGAGCCAGCCCTGGATGGGGACTCCTGCTTCAGAGCTCCCTCTTCCCTGGTCCAGGGCCTGACACCGTGCACAGCATCCTGCTCCCCTTTGCCTCCTACAAGTCCTGAGGAGACGACCCATCCTGCCACGCCAAGAGCCCGAGGAAAGCGGCAGCTCCTCCAGACCTGCCGCCTCCCGAGGGCGGGTGCCCCGAGCAAAGTCCCCAGGCTGGCGTTTCGCAAGGACTCACCAGTCCTGGCTCTCAATCCAGGGGGCCAGGAACTGCCGGAGCTCCATGGGAAAGCTGTCGCTGTAGAGCTGGTGGAGCTGCTCCAGGTACCGAGTGTCGAGCTGCTGCAGCTGGTTCCACTGCGCCATCCTGGCCGGCTCCGGAGACCTGGCGGGACGGGCACACGGGCTGCTCAGACCTGGCACCCGGGAGCACCCAGGCTCCCTCCTGCCAGCCTTTCAACGTGACCCGGCCACAGCCATGGCTCCCCTCCAGGGAGGGCTAATGGGGCATGAACTCAGCCTGAGCAGAGCAATTCTGGGGCACACAGCTCCGGGAGGGCTGGACCTGGATCCTCTTCAGCAAAACCTGCCCTGAGCCAGCAGTCACGGGACTGGCCCCAGTTGGCAGCTCCAGGCTGGGCTGGCGAAGCAGGTGCTGCTGCCATGGGGGGAGATGGAACCACGGCACAGAACCACATCATCAGCACGGGAACTGTGGCACGGACACACGGGGGATTGGGGGGAACTGTCCTGGCTGCGAGGGGAAAAGTCCTTTTCACTCCCACCCATATCTGCACCCCAGCACTGGGCCCTGGAGCCGCCGGCAGCGCAGGATGAGGCCGCGCAGCCCCCCCCCCCGCGCAGGTTGAGGCCGCGCGGCTTCGCCCGCCCCCAGGGCAAGCAGCAAAGGAGCCAGAGCACCAAAAAGCGGGAGGCCAGCAGCACCACTCCGTCCCGACAGCTCAACCCGAAATCGGCCGAAGGCAAGTGTGGAAGGAGGCTTTGCCCAGCCCGAGCAAGCTCCCCAAGGAGAGCAGCAGCGAAGAGGTTTCGCTCCAGCTGCCCCAGCTGTGCCGCTCAATAAAGCCCAGATTCTGACTCATTCTCTTTTTACCACACGTCATTAAATTAATCTGAACCATGTGAGATGAGAGGAGCAGAGCCTGTGCTGGCACTGGCAGCTGGTGGCCATTTGCACCAGGCTCCAGGACCTCAGCAGACAGGTGCTGGCTGCGGAGCCTCCTCCTCCTCCTCTCCCAGCCCTGGGAGGATCTCAAAGCCCACAGACCCCGAGGCCTCTGGGAGGCAGAAGCACATGGGGCTGGGCACAGCCCCAGGCAGGTCAGGCCAGACGCAGCCGCTCCTGCAAACCAGGCAGGTGAAAACCTCACATCATGCTGCTCCTCACACCACAGGGTCAGACCAGGGTTAAAAGACACGTCACAGGCAGATCCCAATACCACCAAATCCCTCAGACCTACCCTGAGCTGTGCAGGAGCTCCCCAAGCACAGGGAAATTCAGCAACTCTGAGCTCAGCTTCAGGAGCAGAGCATCCACCTGTCTGTTTTCAGGCTGCTGTGCACCAAGCTTCCCAGCAAAAAGAGTTTCCAAGTGCCTGCCTTCAGCAAAGCCTTCTAGAGAGAGACAGCATTTCCCAGAGCTTTCCTGCCTTCTTTTCAGGGGGGAAAGGAGGGGTCTTGGGGATGTGGGTCATTAGTGCCAGGTATAAGGCTCCAATCTGGTTCCAGTGTCTTCCAAGCACCCTCCGGTCTCTGCTCCGGAGGCAGGGAAGGACCCGCAGAGCTTACAGTAAGGGCAGAAGGCGGAGACTGCCAGGAAACAACAGAAACAAGGAAGGAGCAATTTTCGAGTTAGCAACTTGCGTATGGATGGAAATCGAACTGGTGCTAACGAGGGGACAGCAAGCTGTGCCCGGGGAGCGAGGGCAGAGCCCCGCTCACACCAGCCCTCCCGTCCCCGCAGAAAGCTGTTTGCTCTGCCCAAAGGTCACCGCAGGGAGCCACGTGCCAGCGCCCGCCGGGCCGGGCAGGCGGGGCAGG
>NW_008606681.1:0-1172 GCF_000691845.1 Merops nubicus
TGAAGGCAGAAGCCTGTGGAGGTACCTGTGAGCTCACCTGCATCAGCTTTCTTGTTGACCTCTTTTGTCATTGACCTCAGTGGGAGTTGTTAGCACTCTGTATGATTGTGCATGTTTGGTATAGTAATGGTTCATAATTTGTTGGGTGGCTTGGTACATAAATGCCAAAAGAGCATGGTGGCATAAATAAAATTTTTAGGTGAGGAAAGAGGTTTTCTGAATCCTAGGCAACTTTGGGGGCCAGTGTCCCTTCCTCCCTACGTCTCCTCTAGCCCTGACTGCTTAAGCACTTGAAACTCAAAGTAAATAACTGTATGAGAAAGTGGCATCTACTTCCACTTTGTCTTCCTCCCTACTGTATGAGCTGGGTGAGGGTCATCAGCATCATGTCAGCCCTGGAGAGGACCTGCAGTACCAGAGGTGCAGCATAACTGGGCTGACAGATACGGGCAGCAGTTCAGTGTCGTGTTACTGGCCGGTAGTGCAGCACTCAGCTGTTGGTGCAGCATGCATTAATAGTGTTAGTACCTCTGTGACAGAGGTGTCTTGCTCAGAACTCTGTTCCCTTCCTGTAGAGTGGTTTTTATAAGCCCTCTTACACTGCATCATTTTTTTGTGTGGGTATATAGATCTATAAGGAGACTTTTAAGATGTTTATATGCACACAAATAAACAATTTTGGTGATCCTCCACTTTACAGTCAGGTTTCATTTTGATTCTGAATACTGTTTTACCAACATTGCCTTCGGGTGGTTGTTGTGGTGAGCAGAGCCCGCCCTAGGCAGGGATCGGCGTGCGGAAGATCTCGCGATGTAACGGAAAGCTTAGACCGCCCACGAGGGGCCTTGTGGGCGTGGCTTGTGGTATATAAGCAATTGCAGCTGCGCAATAAACGCCATTTGCAACATCCTTCACATTGAAGCCTGTGTCTGCTGATGGTACCCAACGGCAGAGGTTGGGTGGCAGAGATCCCGGGGTCCGGGTGTCGGTAACGACAGGTGGTGGCTGAGAGTGAGCAGCACACAGGCTGTGTGGTTGCTCTGAGTCTTTGTCAGCTGGCTTTAAAAGCAAGGGGTGGAAGGTGTCTCCCACTGTCACCAGGTCCAGCCCTAAGGCAGAACAAGCTATTTTGCAGTCTCCTGATGGATGTTTGGCTGACATGCTTTTTAAGA
>NW_008606682.1:0-8008 GCF_000691845.1 Merops nubicus
AAGTGGAAAAGGCGGGCGAGGTGCTTGTGAGCATCAGACAAGATTTGGTAGCCTCAGTCTGAATTTTTGTTTAGAAGAGAAGCACAAGGAAGTTCCCTTCCAGACCAGTCATCCGTGGTCAGCTTTTTTTTTTGGGTGTGCTGGAAGCAGATTGCACGTGTTGCCCTCACTCCACGCTTCTGCCTTGACTCAGAGGGCAAGAAGACATAATGGTGGTGACACCCCATAGGACTGGGGTCCTCATGCCCTTCCATTGCTAAACCCAAGTTACTGCTCCTTTCTCTTCCCTTTGCCCCTCAGCTTCCTCTTGCTTTGTTCCTGAGGTTTGGGGTTGGGTTTTTGGTCATTTTTGTTTCCCATCCTGATGAGGTCACGGGTGCAGACCATGATGTGCCTGGGGTTGTGGGCAGCCGCCCTGCTCTGCTTGCTTTCCCCTGGCGCTGTGAGAGGTGACTGCTGGCTGATCGAGGGGGACAAAGGTTATGTGTGGCTGGCCATCTGCAGCCAGAACCAGCCCCCTTACGAGACCATCCCCCAGCACATCAACAGCACGGTGCACGACTTGCGTCTGAACGAGAACAAGCTCAAAGTGGTGCTCTACTCCTCCCTCAACCGCTTCGGCAACCTGACGGATTTGAACCTGACCAAGAACGAGATCTCCTATATCGAGGATGGGGCTTTCATGGGCCAGTCAAACCTCCAGGTCTTACAGCTGGGCTACAACAAACTCACCAACCTGACGGAGGGCATGTTGAGGGGCATGGCCCGTCTCCAGTTCCTTTTTGTGCAACACAACTTGATTGAGCTGGTCACCCCTACGGCCTTCTCCGAGTGCCCGAGCTTGATTAGCATTGACCTGTCCTCTAACCGGCTCAGCCGCCTGGAGGGGAACACTTTCACCAGCTTGAGCAATCTGATGGTGTGCGAGCTGGCTGGCAACCCTTTCAACTGCGACTGTAGCCTCTACAGCTTTCTGAACTGGCTGGCTGTCTTCAACAACGTCACCAAGAACTACGACCGGCTGCAGTGCGAAACTCCCCGGGAGTTCGCTGGGTACCCGCTCCTGGTGCCTCGGCCTCACCACAACCGCAACGCCATCACCATCTTCCAGTCCATGTGCAGAGGTGGTACCATCCCCTCCCTCTCCAGGGTCAACCCCACCCCTTATACCCCTGACTCCCAGAGAGACCTGGATGAGGGCTCGGCCATCAGCCCTGGGGACTTCCTTTCAGTCAAGCCTCCAGCCTCCTCCACCACTGATTCCTCCTTCAGTCCCAGCATCAAGCTCCATGATGTCACCATCACCTCAGCCATCCTGATGGTGACTATTCCCATGCCCTACAGCAAGATGTATGTGCTGGTCCAGTACAACAACAGCTATGTTTCTGACATAGCCACTCTGAAGAGCAAGAAGGAATATGTCACTGTCAACAAGCTGAAGGCCCATACTGATTACACTTTCTGTGTGGCCTCCATCCGCAACAACAGGCGCTACAACCACACTTGCCTGACCTTTGCAACCCGGAGCAAAGGCAGGGAAGACCCTATTTCCAGTACTTCCACCACCACCCACTATATCATGACCACCCTGGGCTGTCTCTTCGGGATGGTCATTGTCCTGGGGGTGGTGTACTACTGCCTGCGGAAGCGGAGGATGCAGGAGGAGAAGCAGAAGTCCCTCAATGTCAAAAAGACCATTTTGGAAATGCGTTATGGGTCAGATATTGATACGAGTACCATGGTCCATCCTTCCCAGAAGCTAGGCGAGCCACCAGTCATCCCTGTCTCAAGGATGTCCTCCATCCCTTCCATGATTGGGGAGAAGTTGCCCCCATCTAAGTCAATAGAGGCTGGGATGGAGACTCCTAAAGTCACCACTAAAGGTAACTACATTGAGGTACGGACTGGTGGGGGGGATGGGCTGGAGCGAACCCAGCGGGATGAGGACCTGAGGGAACTTGACAACGGGCAAGGCTCAGCTGCTGAGATCTCTACTATAGCCAAGGAGGTAGACAAGGTCAACCAGATCATCAACAACTGCATCGACGCCCTCAAGCTAGACACAGCCTCCTTCCTGGGTGGTGGGACTGGCGTTGACTCAGACATGGCCTTTGAGTGCCAGTCCATCCCAGCCAGTTCCTCGGGTGGGCTAGAGCGGCCCAGCTTTCTTTCCCCACCCTACAAGGAAAGCTCCCACCACCCTTTGCAGCGCCAGCTCAGCGCTGACGCTGCCGTGGCCAGAAAGACCTGCAGCGTCTCCTCTAGCGGCTCCATCAAGAGCGCCAAGGTCTTCAGCTTGGATGTGCCTGACCACCCACCGCTCAGCAAGTCCGACTCCAAATACATTGAGAAGGGCAGCCCACTCAACAGCCCTTTGGATCGTCTTCCCTTGGTGTCCCCGGGCGCCATCCACCACTTGGAGGTCAAACCTTCTTACCATTGCAGCGAGCACCGTCACTCCTTCCCAGCCCTGTACTACGAGGAAAGTGCCGACACCTTGAGCCAGAGGGTGTCATTCCTCAAGCCACTCTCCCGCTCCAAGCGAGACTCCACGTACTCCCAGCTCTCCCCCAGACACTACTTCTCGGGCTACTCCTCCAGCCCCGAGTACTCATCAGAGAGCACCCACAAGATCTGGGAGAGGTTCCGGCCTTACAAGAAGCACCACAGGGAGGAGGTTTACATGGCGGCCGGGCACGCCCTGAGGAAGAAAGTTCAGTTTGCCAAGGATGAGGATCTGCATGACATCCTAGATTACTGGAAAGGAGTCTCTGCTCAGCAGAAGCTGTGACTCTCCCTTGCTCTGTCCAAGGAAACAATACAAAACAAGACCCCCCTCCCTTCCTCCCCCCCCCAAAAAAAAAAAACAACCAGAAAAAAAGAAATGCCACTTGACTGTGAAAAATAAACCAAGAAAAAAATACTCCCGACAAACACAAAACTGACAAAATAATTTCTTAAAAGTTTACAGCAACAACAGAAAACTCTCTCACACACACAGACACACAGACACATACGCCGAATTGTCTCTACTGTGTTACGGGGACCATTGTTCTGCCTGTAGATGGTTGGGAGGAGCGTCCTGCTCTGACACTGTGGTAACAACACTGGAGTACGGGCGGGTGGGAATGGCCTGGGAGGGGGTGGCAGTGATGGCAGGGGAAGGATGGGGATGGACATTCACTGGGCATGAAACTCAGCTGTGAACTATTGCTCTTTCTCTTCCTGTTGAAGGCTGATTCTTCTTTTGAGAGGGAGAGGAGGACTTTGGTTTTGGAAAGCTTCTCTGCCTACCTGATACCCACTTCTCCAAATCTTCCATTATTAATTTTCCCCTCATTTCTTTAGGCAGTAGAGGCTTTCCCCTTTCTCCTGTCCCCTTCCAAAATAGGTACAATTTGTTGGAAGAAGTTCTCTCACTTCTTTTCCTTTGCCCTTCCCTACCCTTTTCTGTTAAGGCTCCCTAGGCTTGCACTTCCTCTCTAGATACTTCACAAACCTCCATCTTCCTCAGAGGAAGGAAAGGAGGTGTGAAGGACCAAGGAAGGCAGGATCTGCTGTGCAACAGGCTCTGTGCCCTTGCTGCTTTTCCTCCTTCCCTTCTCCCACCGTGGTTTTGCTGATGAGTACCAGCAATCCTGGAGTGAGTCCTGCCCAGAGCCAGTTTTCTGCCAGTTGGTGTGGGGGTATGAATGTGCTCTTTGGCATGGGAAGCCAGGTCCTCAAGGAGTGGTGGAGGAAAAAGCAGGAAGGTCTGGTCTCACAGAGGTGTGAAGTGTTCCCATGTGTGATACTCCGTGAGTGTCACAGGTCCTCCCCACTATACACCCTTATGCTCAGGCTGCACTTGTGCAGTAGTTTTGATACTCTCTGTCCATGTCTCCCTTACCTTGAAGAAGGGACCTGGAGAGGAGCTCAGCAGAACAGTTTCTACGTGCAGCTTTTGCAGCTCTTCCCAGCTGACTTGCACTGTGGTGGGTGGGTGTGCATAAGAAGAGCATCACCCAACCTCCTCACTTGCAGGTGAACGTGAAGAATAGGATTTCAGTTTCTCACCTCACTGGATGGACAGAAAAGCCACGAAGTGGCTTCCTCTTGAATAGGCCATGGACATTCTGGCATGGATAGGAGACAGCCTAGAGTGAAGGCAGGAGCAGAGGAAACAAAAGGGATGTGAGAATGGTGCCTGGGAGGAGATGGAAAGGGATGGCTCCAGAAGAAGCTCTGTTTGGGTGTGCAGTCACACCATGTGTGCTGGGATAGCAGAGGATACCAGCCTCTGGATGGCAGTGTTCCTTTGAACACTCAGAGGTCCTCAGGAGAGTCAGAGCAACATATCACCTCCTAAGTCCTCCACCTCCTCACAGTTAGCCGTGACAAACTTTTAGGGATCCTTCAGTGTCTTGGCAAAAACCTGGTTTCACTTGTTAGGTACCAACCTCTGTCCCTTGGATAAGAGATCTGTCACAGAGCTGGGAATGAGCCTGTTGCCCTCTCCACTTCACTCCATTTCTAAGCAGCCCAACAAAGCACAATCTTGGCACTGTGTCCCCCCAGATTTTCTTGTTGAACAGGGGTGCTGCCTGCTGAATGTGCCTCCTCTCTGTGAGCTGCAACACCAATTCTTGACAATTGTTCACTTCTACCACGGTAAGGGCAAGGGCCTGTGTTGCGTTGGCCTTTTCTAAGTGGCTGTTTCCTTTCTGAGGTGCTTCTCAGAAGCTCCGGTGTTTTTGGGGACCCTGGCAGAAGGACAAGGGTGTAGGAGCATCTCTGGGAGGGATTTACATGCTGCCTGCAGAGAACCTGCCTGTTTTCTGTCAGGTAGCAGCACTGTCAGCCATGAGAGCTGGTTTCTATGCCACAGGTGACACGAATTCATCTCTTGTAAGTGAAGAGCAGCAGCAGGCAGAGCCTAACGTGTGAAAACCAAAGAGGGGATCCCCAAGGTCTAAACCTGTGAAGATCTGTGGGATTCCTCCCTTGTAGGGATGTTAATGGTGACAATCCTAAGCCAGGTCTTGATCCTGTTGCCTCAGCCTCCTTCACTCTCAGCCTGCTTCCCAACAGCAGCCAAAACATCATTTTGCCTCAAGTACAGAGGTATTCATGGGGCTGAGTCCACACTGGAAGAGCCAATTCCACCCAGAGGAAGGGCTGTGTGTGCACACACGTCTGTTTGTGCCTGTGTGCATGTGCAGGAAGGTGAAGGGAAGTCACACCACTGCTGCCAGGCATCCCTCCATGTTGGGACAGTGCAGCAAACTGAGACAGGTAAATGCTGTGAGAGATGCTTAGGCACAGCAGAGACCTCTCCAGCTACCTACGTGGAGCAGGCCCAGTGGTCTTCCAGCACGACAACCATCCAGGCAGGAAAGACTAATGGCTGGGACACAGAACTGGGCAGGAAAAGGGGGATTGCAGGCACAGGGAGGTGGAGTCCTGTTCCTCTCCCCACCTCTTCCCTCCTTGTGCTTCTCTGCTGTATGGTCTTGTAATTGGTTCCACTCAGTCTGTACCTTTGGGAGGAGCATTAATCTGTAGTGGTTTCTGCTCTCCCCCCATCACCCCAACGAGGCATGGAAGAAAGGTCAGGGATAGAGCTATCACCAGGCCCTTCTTTTGCCCATGGTGGGGGTAAGTCTGGGTAGGAGGGACAAGCCATTTCTCTCCCAACTGTAGCCCCCCACTACAAACCAGTGGGTGAAGTTTGCACAAGACGGACTGTTCTGTGGGAGGAAGAGGGCAAGGAAGGGGAACAAAGTGTCTCACCTTCCTTCCTCCTCCCTTCTTCCTTGTCCTGCTCCCTCCCCAGGGATGAGGGCTTGCAAAGTTACGCCAGCCCTGTCGGAGGAAAGCAGATTTATCGTTCTATTTGCATGACGATTTTACTGTATTTTTCTGAGCAAACACCTGTTGTGTATGTGCCAGTTTGTTGGAATTTAACCTCCTCCCTCAAAGTCTCTCCTGTCCTCGTCCCTCTTTTCCCTGCTACTTTCATTCATTCCCTGATGTGATTTTATGAGAGACTCCTACCAGTATGGGAAGGAAGACACCCCAAAGAGAACCCAACTCAATCAGCCCCATGAAAAAATGTTCCTTCTTCTTTCCAGCGTCCTCTTCCCTTTTCCCCAAATGTGGTCTCTCAGCTGCTTTTCAGGGTCAAATGTGTCTGAAGGAGGATGAGTAATATACCGAAGGCCTACTCTTTCTAGTGGTCATAATTTCTTCTAATTATTTAGAAACCAGAGTGAGGCCTATCAAGACAGATCTCGTGTGAGAAATGGTCACTACTGTCCCCATGATCTGGTTGCTCTTAGTCCAAATCTACAAACAAGGCTATTCTTGGGAGAACAAGGAGAGCTTCAGCTGCAGGGAAACCTCTGATACAATGAAAGCTTCATGTGGAGCTGGTTGCAATCACTTAGAAGACCTCCCACCACCCTCCTCTCACTGATTGCAGGGAGCTCTGGATTAGATCTGTCCTACCCGTCCTTTCCTGAGGGTTGCCCTGGTAGAGGGCAGGGCATGGTGACACCTTTAAGGCTTCAGTGGTGGGAAAAAGCATGGAGAGATTGCCTGAAGTTTCTAAACCCTCTAAGGCCTGCACCCCTGCCTTCTCCCAGGGCAAAGTGGATCCATGAGGCAGAACCAGAACCAGCGCCTTTCACTTTATTTCTGGGTTGGTGACTCTTGGCAGGGAAAACGGGTTTAGTTCACCCCACTGGAAAGCATGAAGAGTAATGAATGAGGTTGGGTGCTGACCTGCCTTCTCCTTCCAGCATCAGGCTTGAGGGTGGAGAGCCTGGGTTGGGTTCCTGCCCTCAGAAGAGTGAAGGTGAGACCTTAGCTGTGCTGTTCCCGTGGGGCAGAGCTCTTCCCCTTCCCTGCTGGTACTGCCCCAGCTTATGCTGCAGTGTCATTTTCTTCTCTCCCCCTCCCCACTCTTCCATGCTGAATAAATCCCTCCCGAGGCAGGTGTGAAATATTCATGACTGACAAATGAAGATTTATGTCGGGCTGAGGAGGACTTTGTGTGTTTGCAATGCTAATCAGCCTGCCTTCCTGGAGGAGGCTCTGCCAGGCAGGCTTTGGGGAAGGAGAGGGAGATGCAGGAAGGAAGGGGGAAAAGGAGCTGAGGAAGAGGGAGAAGGGGCAGACACAAAAGGGATGAGGAAGGTGTGGTGGGACCAAAGAATGGGCAGAGAAGGAGGGGACAGGTAGAGGGAGATGGAGAAGTTGACAAAGATGGCCAAGTTGGAATGACCAGGGGAAGAGATGGCCACACTGGAAAGAATGGGATGGTAAAGGGAGAAGGGCACCAGTGAGAGAAAGGGTTGAGTGTTGGGGTAGAGACTCTCTGAGAGGAGGTGGGGAGTTAGTCAGCAGTGCCAAAAGACAAAAGCTGGGCATACTTCATGATGAGTTGTGGCCCTTCTCTATAGGGCAGAGCTCGGTGCTGCAGGGCGGGCAGCTGCCACACGGGCAGGAGGGCACCTAGGGCCCTGAAAGCCCAGTGGCCACGCTGCTTGCTGACTGGAAAGCTCATCTGCATCTGGAAGGACACGCAGCTTTGGGGAGCCTGGAGAACGTCCCTTCCACCTCCACCATCTCCTTCTGCACAAGCCGCACGCAAGAAGAGCCTCATGGAGCCACGTCCTCTTGCTGGGGCCAGCCTGCTGCTGTCCCACCGTCGGAGCAAGAAGGAGCATCTTTGGGGTGGCTTGATTTGGGATGCACATGGAGCATCACCCTCCACTGGGCGACCTGGGGGTCTCTTGTAGGGCTGATGGAGCCTGTCCCACCTCAGCTGCCCCCTGCCCATCCTGGCCGAGGTGGGCATTTTGGGGTCTTTGCCCGAAGAAAGGGCAGAGGGGAGCATCTGGTGCCTCCCCCCACACATGCACGCACTCCCGCACCCCGTCTTGTCCAGCCACCTTGGCCTTGTCCTGGGAGGGGTGTTCTCTGTCAGCCTCCCCCCCACACCCCCCCACGCGCCTCCCCACGC
>NW_008606683.1:0-1061 GCF_000691845.1 Merops nubicus
TCGAGGGCAGATCTGCCGGGGGAAGCCACAGCGGTGGCTCAGGCATCCCGGAACCAGGGCAAGCGGGGTTGGGGTTCCCCCCGCATGGGGCACAGGCACCCACCTGCTCTGGGCACCGGCCGAAAATCCCCCCCCGCCACTAGGCAGCGGTGGTCGGTGAAAGCCGGGGGGCAGACGCAGGTGGGGGTGCAGGTGACAGGGTGTAGGCGGCAGTGTCCCCCGTTGCTGCAGTAGCCCTCGGGGCAGGAGCGGGAGCCACAGGCTGAGGCACAGCCTGGTCCTTCGCCTGCAGGGCGAGCCTGGGTCAGGTGGAGGCACGAGCCTGGCTGCAGGGGCAGAGCCCCAGCGCACCAATCATCCTCAGCCACTCTGTAATGCTTTTCTTCAAAGTTTTGGGGTCTTTTTTTAAGCATTAGGACTTTTAGTATAAATTCAGATCCTCGAGGGAACACCCTGCACTCCCTCCTCCTAGCTGGAGCCTTTTGCCCAAGTCCCAGCCCACTGCATCACAACAGGAGCAAAGCCATCACCTCAGTTTTAGCCCCCAATACTTCTGCGTGTGCATTTAAACTTTGATGAGATTAGATTTTTTTCTTGTCAAAGGGGAAAAATTGTGTGGGAAAAGTTTCCTGTCCCAGAGGACCAGTGAGATCTGCAGCCCGGGAGCACAAGGGGTGGCTGGAGTCTGGTCCCTTCTGCTGAGGATGGCAAGGGCTTGGGTGCAGAGCTCAGCAAGCTCCTGCTCCTCTCCAACCCATCCCAGGGGAACCCTCTTCCACCAAGGCCAGGGGGGTGATGGGGACAAGGACCATGCCTGCCAAGGTGCCTGTACTCACCCTCCTCGCCAGTGGGGCAGGAGCAGATGTAGCTACCCACCGTGTTGGTGCAGGTGGCACTCCCCAGGCACACCGTCCCCTGCGCGCACTCGTCGATATCTGCCAAGGCAACACCCCGTGGCACCAGGAGAAATGCCTCAGCCAGGGACCCATGGCCCCCCGGCTTCCCGGTGGCCACAGCGAGCCCTCGTCACCTGAGCAGTGCCGCCCGTCACCGGTCAGGCC
>NW_008606684.1:0-3642 GCF_000691845.1 Merops nubicus
CAGGGACATCAAGGGGGAGGGGGTTTGGGGACATGTGGCCCCACAGACATCAAGGGAGAGGGGGTTTGGGGACATGTTTGGGGTCAGGGCACAAGGAGCAAGATGTGCAACCCCCCAACCTCCTCCTCCTCTTCCTCCTCCCAGCAAAGAACTGGGGGGTAATGGGGGCTGGGACCCCCCCAAGCTCTTCCCCAGCCCCACAGGGGAGCAGCCAGGGTGTAAAAAACCAGTTCAAGTGTGTTACTGGGACTGGCCTTTGGAGCAGGACCTTTGTTCTCCTCGAGGACTCTCTGAGGAGCCTGTTGGGACATCCCTTGCTGAAGCTCAGCTCCTTTTTTGCCTATTTCCCCCCCAAAACCAGCCCCTTCCCCCCCAAACCCAGCCCTCAACAGACTCCTGCTGCCCCCCCGGGAGCATGTGCTGCCCAAGGAGGCTTTTTGGGGTCCCTCCTCCCCCCCCAGCAGGACACTTCAGCAGCAGGAGATGAATTTAATCGTGAGGTATCTCCAGGTGCCCCCAGAATTCTCACGACCGTTGTGTCCAGCCCCAAAACCTTCTCAGGGGAGAGATCTGGGGTCAGACACTGCCCAAAACTCAACATTTCTTCAGCAGCTTCTCTCTCCAGAGGTGGTTTCTCAGGAATTAAGGATGGTTGAAAGGAGAACAGGCAGTGGGGCTGTTCTCAGCCTGTGCTTGAGGCCCCTGGAGCAGCTCACGACGGCCCCAGCTCAGCCTCCAGCATCTGGAGCTTGGGGTTTCATGAGGAGCCACCAGATTCCCCTCACCAGATTCAGATTCCTCACTGGAATTTGGCTCCCAAGCTGGTGGGGAGCACGTCCAAACTGACCTTCTCCCAGTGGCAGGGAGGTTCCTCCAGCTCTGCTGACCCCCCCGAGCAGGTGAAGAGTTCTGCAGGCCCCGGGGCTCCACGAGACAGCACAAATGAGTTTCTTTCTCTTCAAATCCCTCTGGAGAGCTCAATTCCCTCGAATAAATAGAATTTTCTTGGTCAAACTGGAAGCCAAACACCATCTCCTCCCACCCAGGGCCCTGAGGGAGAGCTGGAGGGGCAGGCAGAGGGGAGTTTCTCCTTCCCCGAGTCGTCCCGTGGCCTGAGCTGGTCGAGCTGTGGGAGAACCCACCAGGTTCTGAAGAAATGGAGACAAGAGTTCAGGGTTTTTTTTGGGGGGGGTGTGTGTTTCTTTTTTGGCATTCTTAAGAGATGGTGACTTAAGACATCCCTCATGAGTGGTGGAGGAGGAAGGAGCTGCTCACATGAAGTCATCCGAGTCGTTGCCGTCCTGGGGAGGGGGGGGGAAAAAGACAAACCAGGGTCACTGTGGAGGTTCTGGTGGTGAAACTGGTCAAACTGGGAGGTCAAGAACCACTCTTTTGGTTGGTTTTATGCCATTTCAGGACAAACGTGGGGATATGAGAACAAGGGGAGGCAGAAGGGCAGCTCTGGGGCAGGAACTGCCACTGCTGCCCCTGCCCCGTGTCACCTCCCACACCCTGCAGCCCAGTTTCTGGGACTGGGAGGAACTGGAGAGCAGGATCCCACCAGTAGCTCTGTGGAACATCCCTGGACAGCCTGAGCTCAGCCCTGCTCAGATCCCCTCTGAGGCTTCTCTGCTCCAGCTCAGCAGCCCCAGGGCTCTCAGCCTGGCCTGGCACAGAGATGCTCCAGCCCCTCAGCAGCTTCCCAGCCTCTGCTGGACTCTCTCCAGTAGCTCCTGGTCTCTCTGGAACTGGACCCAGTACTCCAGGAGTGGCCTCACTGGGGCAGAGGAGCAGGAGAACCTCCCTCAACCTGCTGTCACACTCTCCTTCATGCACCCCAGGAGATTATTGGCCCTCTTGGCCACAAGGGCCCATTGGTGGCTCCTGGTGAGCTTGTCCCCCCGCACTCCCCGCCCCTTCTCCATGGAGCTGCTGCCCAGCAGGTCCCCCCTCCCCTGTCCTGCTCCTTGGGGTTCTTCCTCCCTAAGTGCAGAACCCTCCCCTTGCCCTGGTGGAACCATTTCCAGCAGCACAGGCTGCTCCTGGCTGAGACAGCAGCAAAAGCCCTTCAGGAAGGTGACAATATCCTTCCCCAAGGAGAGGGAAATGGAGCTGTGCCCTCCCTCCTGCTCCTGTGTGGAATTTCATCCCTCTCCCAAAGCCTTCTCTGGGCACCCTCACCTGATTAGAGGACATGTTCTCAGCCTTCATCAAGGAGGAGTAGCTCCTGGAAGAGAAGTGACATCACTTTGCTTTCAAATCCCACCAACCAAGAAGGGTTTTGATCAAGCAGGACAAAAAAAAAAACCCCAAAAAACCCCACCAGATTTGTTTCCAAATTGAACTCAGCAGACTGAGGCAAAACTGGACCAGTATTTGCTGATCTCAGAGTCTCTGGTTAATTAAAACAACCAGACAAAGCCCAGGAGCTTTGCAGGCTCCACAGTTTTGGTCAGGAACTATGAGCAAGATCACCCCAGGAGGCAGAAAATCCCTTATTTTGGGGGAGGGCCAAGAGGTAGCTCTAGGGGGAGGTGAAATAACCTGGTGGCTCCTCACTCTGCAGCACAAACATCAGCTGGTGGCTTCTCCTCAGCTCTGTTTGCTGCTGTAAGCCCTATTTGGGAGCTCTCCACGGGTTGGATCACTCAGGAAATCCCAGATTTGGTTCAAATTCTGGTTTTGATGTCATTGAGAGAGGAAACAGGACTCCTTCATGCTCCAAAGGCAGCTCCTGGGGCCTGCCAGAGGGTGGGTCTGGCACTGGATGGGGCTCTCAGTGCTGAGGAAGGAGCTCAGAAAGGTCAGGCTGACATTTCAAACCCCCCCCTCTGCTCTGCCATGGAAGTGGGGTGAGCCTGAAGCTCTGCACGTGGTTGAGTCACCACCAGTGGTGCCAGAGGAAGCTGAAGGGCTCTAGAAAACCCACGACTCACCTCAGTTCTTCCAGCTCTTTCTTCTTCTTCATCTCCTCCTTCTCCTTCCTCTTCATCTCTTGGATCTGGGCTTTCTTCTCATTCCTCTCCTCTCTGTCTCGTGCTTCCTTCTCAGCAGCCAGGTCTGGGAAACGTTCCACTTTGGTCTTCTCCAGCCTGTTGAGGATCTCGTTGACCTTCTTCTCCACTGTCAGCATTTTCACCTTGGGAAGGGCAAAGAGCTGCAAATCCTGACAACAAAACCACTTTTCTTCTCCCTCCAGGGAAAGAAAACTCCCCGTTTCCCCTTCACACATGCCTGAATCCCACAAAAACAAGGCAACTCCAGGCCACAGAGGCTGCCCAAGGGGTTGTGTAACACCAACAGGAGGCCCAACACCACCACCACCAGAGTCAAGAAGCAGAAGCATTGCCCAAGAGCTAATTCCATTCCTTGGCACACACCTCAAATAGAGGCCAAGACACAAGGATGGGGCTCTGCCAGCTCCTGCTGGGGTGGCAGGAGGGCTCTGGGGAGTGTTTGGGCAAGAGAAGCTCCTGAGGTGCTGGTTGGCTGGAGGGTTTTTAGTGTGTCTTGGCCTGGAGCAGAGCAGATTGAGTCATGCTGGGCCTCTCAGGAGCTTCTCTGCCAGCTGCAGAACTGGCTGCACCTTCTGGGAGGGGAGGTGTGGTGTGGACATAAAGGTGCTTGGGGAGGAGGGGCTGG
>NW_008606685.1:0-275 GCF_000691845.1 Merops nubicus
AGGACGGTATTTTCTGCCGCCTGAGCAGCAGAGTCCCGCGCACTTTCACACGGCGGCCCAGTAAATCATTCTGGCCAGATAAAAATGAAAAGGATGGTTAGTTACTTATCTGGGGCTCAATTTAAAAGGCAGCAGTTGAGGGGGGGAGGCTGGGGGGCATCTCGGCTCACCTCCGGGAATGGGTGGTTGTTAGAGCTGAGGCACCTCTGGCTGCAGGAAGCAATTTGTCTCCCGAGGCTGACAGGGGCTCCTTTCTTCTCCACTTACTCCTTGCT
>NW_008606685.1:325-617 GCF_000691845.1 Merops nubicus
CCATCCGCGCACATGAAAAGCGGGGAAGGCTCCAGGTTTCTCTTGTAAGGTCTCTCCCAAGCTGGCACGGACGGGCAATTTGTACAAATGACACTTCCCTGGGAGGGAAAGGAGAAGAAAAAGAAGAAGACGAAAGACCCATCCCAGCTTCCAATTTGTGCCTCATCAGTCTGCTCCAGCTCCTCTTCTCCCCCACTTTCAGCCTCATTTGTGGTGCTCCGACTCCGGTCCCCATCTCCCGCTCGGCTGGCGGCTTCCGAACCCCCCATCCCTCCCTCCCTGGCGGGTGGCT
>NW_008606686.1:0-1972 GCF_000691845.1 Merops nubicus
ACAACCAGACCCTGCCCTCGGGTCTTTGTGTTGCCTTCTGTGCTGTTCTCCACAGCCCGTGGGAGAGGCGGCGCTCAAAAAGCAGTTTCCCCGTTTTCTAGGTAAAGGTGTTGCCATGTTACCCACACAGAAAGTTTCTTTGAGTGTAATTCCAAGTGTCTTCTCCACCCACTGCCACCACTAGTCCCAAGTGTGGTCTTCAGCCACTACAGATGCTGTTGCCTTTGCAGGGAGCAGCCTCGTGGCACTGGGGAGGCAAATCTGCCCCCTCCCACAGCAGCGTGGCTGCAGCTGCCAGCGTGAGCTGGGCATGGTTGGGCACTGGGGAGGGGGGAGAGAGGGGAGGGGGCAGAGTGGTACCCCAGCCACCACTGAGGCTGTTCTGTGGGACCCTGAAATTCTTCAGACCCTTCAAATCATCATCAAGGGACAATTCCTTGTGCCACACGTCAGGGTGATTCAGCCCTGGCTGTAAATAGAACAGATTTGAAGTGAGTTATGAAATAATATAGAAGTAGATAAAGCAATAAAATAGTTTTCCCGTGGGTCATTAGGATTATATGAAAAATTACCAACAAAATAGTGCTGCAAACATGAAAATAATCTGCTTGTAGCAGCAACATGAAGTCTGCTGAGACAAGTCAGGAGCCCAGACAGCTTTGAAGCCTCTTGCACTCGATGGCTTCAGCCCTACAGAAAGCAAAACAAAACCCCCAAAAAGGGACTTTTGGAATCGTCAGTTCCTTACTCTGAAAGATGTGGCAGCCTGGGGTATCCTGGGCAGCTGGAAGTTCAGTCTGAAAGCTCTGGCCAGCTGAAAGTTCAGTCTGAAAGCTCTGGATATTGAACCTCCTGGCTGAAACTGGAAACACGTGCCCTTCCAGAAGGCCTGGAAGAAGGTGGCCAAGTAGGAAATGGAATTCTCTAAGGACAGACAGGGCCGAGGTGAGGAGCTGGTGTTTTAAGCAACTAGAGTGTGCTCTGTGCTGTAGAAAGTGCTGGGGGCTGTTTGCCCTGGGGCAGTTCAGGCTGAGCTGTGCCTGTGCCCCAGGAGATGCCATATCTTGAAATTCTGGCCTGATGGACTTGCCAAGAACTTGCTGTTGCCATTCAGCCCTAAGCTGGCCAAGATCCTGGTGAGAAGGTCCAACTGCTGCTCCCTAAATGGAGGTAGAATCCTTGAGTCACAGAAGTGCTTTGGTTGGAAGAGACCTTGGGGTTCTTTGCTGAAATGCTGGAACAGGCTGCCCAGAGAGGAGGTGGAGGCCCCATCCCTGGAGACATCCAAAGTCAAGGCTTGATGGGGCTCTGAGCACCCTGCTCTAGCTGGAGATGCCCCTGCTCCCTGCAGGGGGGTTGCACTGGATGACTTTTGGGAGGTCCCTTCCAACCCTAAACCAAAGCATGAAGTGCTTAGGCACTTCTGAAGCAGAAAACTCCTCACCCCTGTGGCTAAGGGCTCGTTTTCCATCTTTCCCATGCTGGCAGTCGGACCAAGAGGAGGACGGGGACCTAAAGGCACAGGTACAGAAACGACAGGCCCTGATGCTGCTCAGGTATCCCTGTCAGAGGTGTCCAACCTCTCTGAGCATGTTAACTGTGGGTTCTCTGTGAAGAAATGTGTCGAAAAGAGCATTTCGTATCCTTTCAACTGCCGTGTCCCTTACCTTACTTTTTTTTTCCCTTTCTTTTTTTTTTTTTTTCTTCCCACTTCTTTTCAGAATAGTCTGATTAAGCGAATAGAGGGTGAAAATGTGTATGTCAAACATAGTAATCTTATGTTAGAGGTTGGTATTGGTACATACCAGTGCATGCCCCTCCGTGTGTGTTAGTACTAGTGGTGACCCGTGAGTCCGCACTCCGATGCATGACCTGTGCCCTCCCCCCCACCCCTAGATCAAAGAGATTTTTGGGGGGGGGATCCTCTGCTCCCCTCTAATGTGTGCTCTCCCCCTCTCTCTCTCTCTCTCTC
>NW_008606687.1:0-1200 GCF_000691845.1 Merops nubicus
GCTCTGGAGGTGGGGGCTGAACGCGGGTCATGGCTTTCGAGGGGGCGCTGAACGTGGGGAACAGATTCAAGGCTGGGGTTGAAGATGGGTCACAGCTTTCCCCGGGCAGGTCCCTCTGCTGCAGGGCTCCCTGGTAGATTTGCTACCCAGGGCCAAATGGCCACAGCAGCAGGCTGTGGGTAGCCTCTTGGTGGTTAGAGCAGCCATGCCAGCAAAGCAGGTAGCCAGGCGTGCAACGCCTGCTCAGAGGTTTGGGGCTGCCTTCCTCCCCTCCTCAGTCTCACTTCATCCCACCCAGCTCTCTGTGTGAGTGAGGGAGAGGGAATGTGAGCTCTCTGCGCCATGCAGATGCCATGCTGATAAGGAGAGCACAAAAACTCTGTTTTAAAATGAACCTTGATGCCTTGGAGGTCTCAGCTTTGCCACCTTGTCCTTCATGCAAACACCAGGCAGAGTCTAGACGATGTGGCTCAGCTCGCTGCAGAGAGCTGAAGCTTATCAGCATTAATTTTTGCTAGACACTGCTGTCACTAGAATTTAAAAAATCCTGTTTGCTATCCCGTGTGGTAACCAAGGAGCTCTCTGAATGTAAATGGGGGGGAACTGATGTGCCTGAGAACATCTGACCCAGCAGTCAGGAGAGGTGTCATTTACTGCATGTAGCTAAGCAGTACGTTAACTCTGAAGCCTACCAACAGCCATCAGAGTGGGATGTCAGCTTTTTGCTCTTCTGCATTGCTGAACAAAAATTGTAAGAAACGAAAAAGTCAATTCTGTCAGGAAAAAGTCAATTTACAAGTTGCAGTGTTATTTTTAATGAAGCAGTGAGGGGAGAAATGGTGGGGAAGCACTCTTCCACTTCCTCCAAAGAGAAGGAGGGGGCTTCATCCTGTTGGTGTGATCACTGGGAAGAGCTTTGATCCTTTCATTTTCAGGATGCTGCTGTGGATGATGCAGTGTTAAGGAAGAAAGAGCAGAAGGATGTTGAACTCGATAAGAAAATCTTGGCTTTGAGGAAGAAGAATGAAGCCCTCATACGAAGATACCAGGTGAGTGTGCAGGTTCTTGCCCTCCCCAGCCCCGTTGTGGAGCCCTCAGCTCACGGGGCAATGAGAAAGGCCAGCGGTGCCGGAGTGACTTCGTTAAACAGGCTCCGTTTGTGCCAAGGCAGGCGCTGGGGGCAGGGCAGGGCAGGGCAGG
>NW_008606687.1:1300-2494 GCF_000691845.1 Merops nubicus
CGTCTCCCCCCTGAGGCGTCCCTTCCTGCTGCACCGTCCCCTCTTGCCCTGCCACACAGGGCTGCTTGCCTCACACCTTCCCCCAGCCCCCCATAGTCCCCTGACTTTTCCCCCATCTCTCCTGCCTGGTGCCTCACGCTTGCCCTCTTGCATGCACTGGAGGTTGCATCCTCAAGGCATTTGGTAGGTTTATGTTCCTCACCAGGGCAGTGATATGGGTAGAAGCTCTTCCCTGGCCAGTGCCAGGGTTTCCATGGAGCACAGAGATGTCCAAAAGAGATTCCATTAAAAAAAAAAATAAGGAAAACGAAGTCAAACCAAGGCTTTAGCAGCCTGCTGGTTACTGCAGCCTTAACCTCTGAACTAGGAGGAAGTACTCCAGCTGCACCCCCTGTTTTTTTTGGTCCTTCCTTGGCTGGGAGTGTCCACCCAGTGGCCTTCAACAGATGTCCAGCCTGGCTTGTATGAGCTGGCTTGGGTGACACTGGTAACCTGGCGTGCTCTCTGTGGGTTTCTCTCTTTCCATGAGGGCCTGCATACAACACCTGCAGACATCCAGGTGCAGGCTGCTGATGAGGCTGTCCACCTGTTTCAGGAAATAGAAGAGGACAAGAAGCGAGCTGAGCAGGAGGGAATGGCCGTTACCTCCAGGAGACACAAGCAGGATGGACTCACTATTACCATCACCAAAGCTCACAACGTAAGTGCTGCCTCTCCTCCACCACAGGCCAGCTCTCACTCCAGCCCTGCTTCAGCACAGGGACGTTTCTGAAGAGAGAGAGCCTCTAGAGCCAGGCTCCTTCAGGCACAGGTCATGTCTCCTCAGCCCTTGCACAAGGATGTGAAAGCTCTGCAGAGATGTGTGCTCAGTGTTTTTAGCTGGTGCACAGAGACTTCCAGCCATGCCACCTGTACCCAGGCACGCAGAGGTGCCAGGGAAGTGAGTGAGCGTGTGAACTCTGGGCCCTGGATGGCTCCCAGGTGTCAGTGTTGCTCAGATCCGTGGGCAGCCTGTGCCCGGTGTACGTGTGCCACCGGGGGTGCCTCTGGGCGTGCCTGCAGGCTGGGCACACTCACAGCCTCCTCAGGCCTTGGGAGCGAGCCAAGCAAGTAGCCCTTGGTTGCTTTGGGGCTTCCCACAACCGGGGCAAAGGCTGCAAGTCCCAGGCTTCCTTCCTCAGCAGACCAAATCCC
>NW_008606688.1:0-18851 GCF_000691845.1 Merops nubicus
TGGCTAGTCATGGAATGGTAGGGTGGTAGTCCTGTGACTCTTTTCTAGGGAAACGCTATGAAACTATCTAGAGTGGCCCTTTCAGGAAACACATGAAAAAAAGGAGCAGTCCCCCCTGCCTGTGCTGGTTTATGTTGTTGATCTGATTGGTTGTTCTTTTTTCTCTTTTTTTTTTCCCTTCTAATCCATCTGTTGCAGCTGGGTCTTTCTGTGGGAGAAAGGCTACCAGGAAACAGACTCCGTGGTCAGTTCTGTAACCACAAAAGTGAAAGGAGTTGCTCTGACGAACACATCTGACCTGGGGGCCCGGATCTGGGATGTAGCCGACTATGTGATCCCTCCTCAGGTACCCACATCAGAGGGAGGGGTTTCTAACAAACAGCTGCTGCGTTGCTAAAGCCCGCTGAGGTCTGGAGTGGCTTTGGCTCCAGCCTGGCCCCGATAGGAGGGAATGAAGCAGCTTTGCTGTGCTGCAGAGCCTGCTGAGCACCTGCACCATGAGCCCTGGGGCAGCTTGTTTCAAGAAAAGTGTCCCTGTGCTTGTGCTTGGATAGGAGAGACAATTTTGCAACTTCAGGGAAAAGTCACAACAATAACTGCATATCAAAAAAATCTGAAGCAAAGTAAGCTGTTGGCAGAAGCCCTGGGAGTAGCCTGCAGGTCACTTGATCTGGAACTGAACAGGAGGTATTGCTGTAGTTACTGATGGACTGTGGGAATCTGCACTGTGTGGGGGATGAGGGGTGGCCTCCAGGGTTGCCAGGCACAGCCAAGGTGGTGGTCGTGGGTCACTCTCTGTGTGTGAGATGTGGTGCTGAAAAAAAGTGATGGATTTAGCCAGATTTTGGCTGACTGATCATATTTGCATATCAGTGGAGCAGAAACGAACAATGGATCCTGAGTCGTAGGGGTCTGAAAATAACAGAGGTGGTGCTCCCTGGAGAAACAAACCAGGACTGGTCACATTTCTAACAGATATTTTGAAAAAAAAAAAGTGGGGAGTTTTGCTCAGACTTGCAGCTGGAGCTGTATTTCTGCTTCTGCCTTGCGACTCCCCTGAGGAGCTGTGGTGTCTCTGTTTTCATAACGTGAATGAAGAAGTTTGGGCCAAGTGGGAGGACAGAAAGAGTTGCTAGTCCCACAGTTATTTCTCTGTCGAAAGGTCAGTGCCATCAGGTGGTACATGTGGGAATCTGCTCCTGGGCTACAGCCACCTGGGCTCTGTCAACAAAGACATTTGGGGCGGTGCCTTGGGATAGTCTTTGCAGACTGTTACTGTTAAATTTCCTTCTTGTTCTGCACGTTCAGGAGGAGAACACCGTGTTTGTCATGACCAATGTGATACTCACACTGAACCAGAGCCAGCGCCGCTGCCCAGAGGTGGGTACAGGATCTGCTTTAATTCTGCCTTGTGTGGGTGGCAGTGATGGGAGAGAATTCTTAGAGTTTAGTGTAATTACTGTTCCTCTCCAGCTTCCAGATGATCAAACAGTGTGCCAGGTGAAGAATAAATGTGTTCCAGGGTATGTCAGCACCCACAGCAATGGTAAGAAGCCTTCTGCAAAGGCTCCTTTTTACGTTGTGATACCTCTGTGCTGGGCCTTCCTGCCTGTGAAGGAAGCAGCATTACACTTCAGTCTCCACATTCTCATTCTCTCACACCTAAGAGAACTGAAAAGGAAGCTCAGATTTTACTTCTGGGGGAGAGCAGGTGGGCTTAGACTGTGTTGGGTGGGTGCTGGATGGATGTGTTAGCAAACAGTGTGAGGGCTCCTTCAAGACCTTGAGTCCATGAAGCAGCATTTCACATAGATGAGGATTTGACTCAGAAAAAGGAGCTGATGCTTCTTTCCCTGAAATTGCACTACAAATTGCAGTGGAAGATAGTGGGGGGCTTGGTACAGGCACTTCACCTCTGAGCAGATTGCTTACACCTTACAGAGTGAGGAGGTCTCACAGGGCAAGTACTGCCTCTGTGTAGTTGGTTAGTAGTACCTCTATTCATCTGTCTTTCCAGGCATCCAGACTGGGGAGTGTGTATGGTACAACAGCAGCATTAAGACCTGTGAAGTCTTTGCATGGTGCCCTGTGGAGGATGACTATCATACACCCAAGTGAGTGCTCTGCCTTCCCACAGAGTGGTGGCCCTCCTGAGGGGAGGCTAGCAGTATGCTGTGTTGGGAAAGGATGAAGAGGTGATCACCAAGGGCCCTGCAAAGTCCTGTTTGTGAAAATGTAAGTGAAACTTATTTCCTTTTCCTATTGTTGTGTAGTCCAGCGTTCCTGCGAGAAGCTGAGAACTTCACCATTCTGGTGAAGAACAACATTTGGTACCCCAAGTTCAACTTCAGCAAGTAAGTAGTGTTTGGGGGGCATTGTGCTGTCTGCTCTCTCGGACAGCACAGCAGAGCTGGAAGAGTGGAAGAAGGTGCAACAGATCTCTCTCTCTTCCCCTGTAGGCGAAACATCCTCCCGACTATCAACTCCACCTACCTCAAGAACTGCATCTATGACTCCCAGACAGATCCCTTCTGCCCTATCTTTCGTTTAGGGAAAATAGTTGAAGCTGCAGGACAAAACTTCCAGGAAATGGCTGTGGAGGTATTTAGCAGACCCTTGTCTTGGGCCTCAGCTGTGTTAGAGGAGCAGTAGGTGGTTGTGCCCCTCTGCCTCGTGGCATGAGCCACAGGACACAGAGTAGCTGTAGAATGGAGAGCTGCTCTGGCCAAGGGGACTGGAGTCAATTCTACCAAACAAATATTTGGCCTTGGATTGTTTGGGTGGGCTTACGTGCAAGGTCCTTCTGTACCAGGAGGAAAGAGGGTTTGACTGGGTCAAGGGGCAGTAAATCAGCAGAGAGCCTAGTGCTGGGCTGGCCAGGCACTTGGGCCGCTTACCTTTTCTTCTCCACGTGTCAGGGTGGAGTCATGGCACTGCAGATCAACTGGGACTGCAACCTTGACAGAGCTGCCTCCCTGTGCGTGCCCAGGTACTCCTTCCGCCGGCTGGACAACAGGGACTCTGCCCACACCGTCTCGCCCGGCTACAACTTCAGGTGACGTGGCTGCGGGGGGCACCTGCTGCCACAGGGCCACACACCCCTGGGGGCTGGAAGGGACCTCTGGAGATGGTCTGGTCCAGCCTCCCTGCTAAAGCAGGGTCAGGCAGAGCAGGCTGGGAGCTGTGCCTGGGGCTCAGCCTGCCGCTGGCACAGTGTTACAGGCTGCCTGCGTTCCTCGGGCACTGGGGGTTGCCCTTCAACTTTGGACAGTGTTGTAAAACTTGGGCAGCTTCTCTGGTGCTGTAAAGCACAGAGCAGGTCGGTTCCTCACTGAGTGGAAACGCCAGCAGAGGGGGAAGCTCCACGGGTTGGGTCGGAGGGTTGGAGTCGTGTTTGCATCAGCTTTTGGGGGACTGTGCCAGTGTCTGTGGCGTGGCAGTGTGAGAGCTGACTGTTCTGGGTGGTGCTGACAGGGCAGTGTTTGAGGGGGCCAGGGCGTGGGGGTGGAAGGCTGAAGCATCTCCTTCACTGTGCGTGAGGGAAAAACTAGTCTCTAGAAAGTGGCTGTGTTTGTTGAGGAATACATCTGCACCAGGAGTATCACAGAATTGCCTTGGCTGGAAGAGACCTTCAAGATCATCAAGTCCAACTGCTAACCCAGCACTGCCAGGTCTCTACTAAACTGTGTCCCTCGGTGCCACGTGTACTTTCAAACCCCTTGGGGATGGAGACTCCAGCACTGCCCTGGGCAGCCTGTTTGAGGGCTTAACAACCCTTTTGGGGAAGAAATTTTTCCTTGTGTCCACCCTAAACCTCCCCTGATGCAACTTGAGGCCATTTCCTCTTGTCCTACCACTTGTTATTTGGGAGAACAGAGCAATCCCCACCTCACTTACAACCTCCTTTCAAGCAGTTGGAGAGAATGAGAAGGTCTTCTGAAGGTATCCTTCTGGCATACACCACCAAGTAAACATTGTGGTCAGTGTAGGAAGGTCCAGCACCTCCAGCAACCCTGCCAGTGCAGAGCCAGCTAGCTGGTTGCATTTGGCCTCAGAGCTATAATAATAGAGACTGGCCACCTTGCCAGGATCCTGGCAACAGTTCTGCTCAGGAGACACGTCTCAGGCCAGGCCTGTGCTTGTTCCTGGAATCACAAACTTTCCCTTGGCACAGGGGGTCTCTGTTGGTGGCACTTGAGCAAATTCCCAGAGGGCTGCTGTTGGGTGGAGGTGCCTGGGAGGTGCCAGGCCTGTGGGTGTTGGGGGGTCAGGTGAGAGCAGCTGGAGTTGCTCCCAGCCTGGCTGCCACGGGCTCTGAACTGCTCTTCCTAAATCCAGACTCCACTGCAGCCCCTCACCAACCAGTTCTCTTCTCTTCCACCCTCTCCTCTGCTTCCTCCTGGCTTAGTCAACCATGTGGCAGAGTAAGTCTGATCTCACTGATGTGTTCTCCTCCTTTCCCTGTCTCTTGCCCGTTGTGGAGGGCATGGGGGAGCCTTTGTGTGCCAGGCTGAGCCTGGATGCCTGCCCCTGCCTGCTCCTGGGCCTGCCTGCTCCTGGCCCTGCATGCTCCCGGCCCTGCCCTCTCCTGGCTGCCTACACTCTGCAGCCTCCTGCTGCTGCTCTGTGGGCAGGTTCTCCTGTGGAGCTGAGCTCCCCTGCTAAAGCTCTCTCCCCTTCCCATGCTTTGCAAGTTGCCTGGGCTTTTTTGTGCCTGCTGCTGGCTTAAATTCACCTGTTCTGGGCTTTTCTCCTCTACGTACTTGCCTGCATGAAATCTCCCTTCATTGTTTGGGACTTGTCTCTTGGAAGTACCCATCCCCTTGGGATGGAGGACACACCTGGATGTTGCATGATCACGTAAACCACCTCCAAATTTCCAGCCAAGGTCTCACCTGTCTTTTCTCCAGGTTTGCAAAGTACTACAAGGACAGTGATGGCAGCGAATCACGGACACTCATCAAAGCTTATGGCATCCGCTTTGATATCATAGTGTTTGGAAAGGTAGGGTGGCTTAATTCCTGGAGGTCTTGTGGTGGGGGCTTTCAGAAATGATGAAAAACATATTTACCCTTGGGACTGTCTTCTAGGCAGGAAAATTCGATGTCATTCCTACCATGATTAACATCGGCTCTGGCTTGGCGCTCTTTGGGGTGGTAAGTGGCACTGGCTGCACTGGGGCTCAGTTCTGCTTTAGTGACTCCATCCTCAGGATTGTTGCCTTCAATTCTTTCAATCCCCACCAGGCCACAGTGCTGTGTGACGTAGTTGTTCTGTATTTCATGAAGAAGAAGTACTACTATCGGGAGAAGAAGTACAAATACGTGGAGGATTATGAACTGGTAAGCACCAGTGAAGGCAGAGGGAAGGCAAAAGTTCCTTCCTCCTCTGACTCCAGAGAGCTTCTCAAACAGGATGTACAAATTCCACATCAAACAGGGATTTTGAACCACGGCTCTGAGTAAACTGTGTCTTCGTCAGAGGAGCTACCTCAAATCTGTTGTGGGGAGGAGCACTAGAAACAAACACTGTCCTGTTTCCTGAGCAACCACTCTTGGAGAGGGAAATATATGTTCAAGAACTTGTCATGCTCCCACTGCATCTCTTTTTTTGGGTTGCAGTCTTTGGCAGTTGCCTTCTGAGAGCTGCAGACAACAGCTCTGTCCCCATCAAATCCTTCCTGCTTGGCTTTTGAGGGTTCCTGCTGCTGTGAGCTGACACATTGAGTGGGTTGGTATTCTCTGAGACCAGAATGCTGACAGCCACAGCTCCAGCTCCCTCCAGGATTCCAACGATCCCTTTGGTCAGTAGAAGGATTTAGTGGGATAATGGCGTTGCTTGACTGGTGCTGAGGGTAGAGCTTGACTCTGCAGCCCTGTGCTTGGTGGGAAGTGTTGCTGCAGAGGCTGAATTTCTGAATCAAAAGACCTTGTGGTACTGGAAAAGTAAAGTCTGAGTAGCGGACAGTAGTTTGCCTGTGCAGAGCATTTTAAGTGAAAGGAGAGAAGGAAGAGTTTTCTGGCAGAGAACTGTGATCTCTGATCCTTGCAGGGAGTTGGTGAGACATATGGAACAAACTCCTGACCTCCTGCTGCTGCAGCACCAACTGCTGCTGGAAACTGCTGCTGTGAACATGACTCTGACCCTGCTGTGACACCCGCCGCCTCTTCGGTGGAAGGAAGAGGGGGCAAACCTGAGAAAGGGACCTTCTTCACTACTCTTGGTGGCTGGAGCCAACCCCCAGAGAGAAGAACCACGTCTGCTCCTCATCTGCTGTCTTCCCAAGTTAATTGCACTAAGCACTGAGGCAGAATTGTGCTTTTATGCCAGACCCCTGCATCAGCCAGGCCTGGGACAGGGACTGCTCCGCCAATCTCATTTTGACAGTCCTCCTTTCCCTGAGCTCACTGGTAGCAGAGAGCACAAGGTGACATCACAGATTCTTGCTTACAGTGAATGTGGCCCCTGCCAGGTGTTGCCTGACCCTGGGAGGGCAGCTCTTTGCTCTTGTCAGATCACTTTTCCTGGCCATGAAGAACCCTGATGCTTAGCTGAGCCTCTGCTTACTATCTGATTGTGTCTCCAAGCTCCAGTGGCCACAGACCAAGACAAAGCCCTGTCTGCTTCCATTCTGCTAGGTAAATGCCTTGCTGCTTACAGAAGGGTTTGTTTTGTTTTGTTTTGTCTAATTTTTGTGGTACTACTAAAATTTATTTTCTTTTAAATAAAATATTACCCTCTCTCAGCCCTCTTAAAGTCCTGCAAGCTGGGTTTTGCTTGTGTATTTTTCCCCAGGGCCTGTGTGAAGGTTTGGGTCAGTGAACTGTCTTCATTGTACACAGAAACAGTTACTGGAGAGCTATTGAAGGCAGTGCTGCTGTCTGCTTTGCCTCTTGGTTCTCTGCAAGAGTGCTGCTGCAGCTAGACCTTCTGCTCCACCTTGGTTCTCCTCACACCATGGTTGTGGCTGTTGCAATGAAACCCTGTTCAAAGGAAAAGACTTGAAAAATTTAAGCCAGGGTGGGATAGGACCAGCTGCTCAGAACAGATCTGTCATTCCTTGGCATGCCTCCCGTGCTTTGCACCACCCCACCCAGACCCTGCTGCATTTAATGGGTTTGCACAATCTGATTTAAGTGAAGTCACTGGGTTTTATCTTCATAGGGGTTTGAGCATCTGAGGTGATCACACTGTCAGGCAAGGTGCAGCTCTTCCCTTTCTCTGACCCTCTTCTAGGTTACAGAGCCTGGGACCTAGTCCATACCTCCAGCAGCCTGGCTGGGGCTCTGCTGCCTTTTTCCAGCAGCACAGTGGGTTTGCTACAGAATTCCCTTTTTGTTCTGTTCTTTATCTGCCTCCTGCTGCTGCTGAGCTCTAAGCTGAGTGTCCCAGCTCAACAGGTGCTGTGGTGAGAGCCAGTGCTCCAGCCTGTGCACCTGAGTGGCTCCGGTTGGCCTTGCAGTGGCTAGAGCCACTGTGGCCTCACCCAGTGTCCCCAGTAACAGTACAGCACCAGACTTCACCTGCACTGGAAGGTGCTTTCAGACTCCATTTCCAACAGACAGACTCCCACAGCTTGATAAAGACTGGTCAAACAGGATAATGGTTCCACTTATCAACTAACTCAGGGTTGGGTTGCATGTCATTTATTTCAACTTGTACAGAGAAGCTTGAACAGTTGTGTGGAAAAACATTGAGTTGTTTGTTTTGTTTTGTTTTTTTCTTCTTAGGTAATATAATTTAAAAGTGCTAAATACACAGTATTTAAACTTGATACACCTGATAAAGTTAAATGCATAATAAAGGGGTAGGAATGAAACACAAGCCTTGGTCATTAAACAAACAGTATAAAAATCAGCAGTCGTTCAGGACCTTAGAAAAGAAACAGATCAAGTGCCTGATAGGTAAGAGGGGACCCCCAAGAAAAACTACTCAGACAAGAGGCCTGGTTTCCCCTCAGCACTTTCCTGTGTGCTTTCAGAGCCAAAAAAGGCTTAGTACCCAGCATTCAGCCTACAGTCAGCACTGGGCTTGCTTAAAAGGGAGGGAGTTGGGGCAATCAAGCTATAGGCCAGTTCCAAGGCACAAGCAGAATGTATACTTCACTCTAAGGGAAAGCTAGCATCACTACCAGGACAGCAGCCAGGGGACTGAGCAGGTTGCTATGTACAGTACAGCTTCTCTAACAGGTCATGCATATAGATACCTCTTCCTCACACAGCCACAGGTTATGCTTGCACCAGAACGAAGCAACAAGGAGAAAAAAATCTACATTGAAGTGTCTTCCAGAGAGGAGCAGTGCAGAGCGTGCCCTGGGGACGTGCTGAGCTTCAGGAGCCCTGTGACCCAAGCCCAGGGCAGCTGCAAGCCACCCAGCCTTGGGCATCTCTGAGGCCTGTGTGGCTGGGCATGGAGGAGCTGGTGCAGCTTACTCTGCTCCAGAGCTGCCTTGTGCCTGCCAAGCCTTTGGTGGATGTAAACTGTCTCACCAGGCACCTAATGAATCCCAAACCAGAGCTCACTGCAGCTCTCCAACACACTGCTAACACACACACACACCCATTACTATGCACCAGATACAAATAAGCACATCCCCCTTTTTTTTAAAATTACTAAGTTATTTTTTGGCAGAACAAGTCCATTTACAGGGTTAGAGAACCAAGCTGCCCACCCACAGGCATGTCCCCAGTGAAAGGTCCTGCTCAGGACTGGGGAGCAGGCAGCTGCAGCAGTGCTGGCACCCGAGTTACCAGTCTGGTTTTCCCATAGCTGAAGCTGCAGGGCTTTGGCACAGCCTCAGAGTACAGTGGGAGGAAAACAGTGCGTGTCTTATGGCTCCAGACTCCAGAGTACTGCTCCTGAACCACAAACCACCGTCACTGGCTTTGGAGAGAGCCCAGCAGTACAATGTTTTGGTAATAAATGGCAATTTAGGGGGAGCATTGCTTCAAGTGATCAGAAGATGCAAGGGAGGGTTTGTGTAGGCACTCGTGCACTCGCTAACGCTGTTCTGGCTTTAACAAAGACCTGTCCTGACCAGGAGCTACTGGGGCAGGTCCAACTGAGCAGGGTCAGCGTGCTGCTTGTGCTGCCCAAGTTCAAGGAAGACAAGGGGACGGTCACTTCCTACAGGCAGAGCCCCATGGGCAGGGTTAGCAGGCAGGGATCTTACTCATGGAAACACTCGGGTCTCCCCTAGTGCCCTCTTCCTCAGGGTGCAGGATCACACCTTAGCAGTCCCTTCCGTGCTTGGTACATACGAGTCCTCCCCCCTCTCTCGTGTACACCATCATTTTAAATGCTTCATTCAAGGTCACACAATCCCATCAGACCCCCTCCCCAAAATCCCACTCTCCAGCCACAAAACTGTACTTACCGTGACCTTTCCCCAGGCAAACCCTGACTCTTCTCCAGCTCACCCACACTCGCCTTGTCCAGACACAGAGGACTCAGAAGGTGAGTCTGGCTGTCAGAATCCCTCCCACCACACAAGAGATTATTATTATTATTATTATTATTTTACAAGTACCACAAATTAATCAGAGTAATCTGACTAAAGGTGAAAGAGCTCTTCAGAAGAAACAATTAGGTATACACTTAATTTACTAACAAGCCTCTGATCCACAGGCATTCACAAATTACTGGTAACGAACTTGCAAAAAATACGTAGCGTTGGCCCCAAAATCTAGATAAAGAGTTTGGAAAATGAAAGTTTCTTTGAAAATTACTAGCTAATCTAAGTATTTCGCTAAGATCTTAAATTCTAAGCAAGCCCTAAGTCTATACTTAAAAAATAGCATAAGTTGTATTATTTTAGTTGTAGTAAACCATGTAATGTACATGGAAGTGAAGGATTTTTACCCTGAATTTTATATTTAATAATATATCTACCTAGATCAAGTAAAAGATTTAGAAAGAAACTGTTGTTAGTGCTTCCTCTGCTGTTCAAAAACATTCAGCTAAACGCCACCTTTCACTCCTAGGTCTGCAGCAAAAATAGTTCAGACTGAACTTAAGCCCTTAAATACCTTTTCCTTTCATGCATTGAATACTCAATATATCAAGTCCTAGTCACACCAAGGCCTTAGGAAGGGTGCTAATTACCTTAGGAGGTAATTAACCTCACTTTCTGAACCTCCCAAAGATGCTGTTTAATACCACTTGGCTCACAAAGGCAGGCATTCTTTAAAAAGCTGAAAAGGTGGGTTTTTGCTTTGTTCCCATGCAGTTAAAAAGGTGTCAATTAAAAACAAACCAGAAGGAGGAGAAATAGATGCAACAACATTTCTGGTAGGCCGTGAACTCTCCGAGTGCACACGTGTAGTTCTACTGTTGCATAAATCACTTGGCAAAAGCTTCACCCTCCTGCGTGTGCCCACCGCCTGCCAGCCGGGCAAACGACACCCCTGGGACACGGGCAACAGTCCCCAGAAATTATTTGGCATTAAAACCAGGTCAAAGCAGTTCCAAATGCGTTTTTGTTTGACTGCTTTTTCTTTTTCTGTTTTTTTTTGCAAAGCACTGTTGCTGCTCAACAGGACAGCTCACCCCTCTGCTCTCAGCCAGCCTTCCCCACAAGAAGCCAGCGGTCCAAGCGGTGGGAGATGTTCGATGTGGATGACAAGTGGTCGGATGCCTGACAACATGCTGCTGTGTAAGCTCTACAGCCAGCAGCAGACTCAGCTAGCGCCGGGTCATGCCGTGTTTGGGGCAGGCTCTGTTGAGGCTGCTCATCCTCAGCTGCACGCTCTAGAACGTGCCCTGGATGGACCACGTTGCTCAACAGAACCGTAAAGTTGACGTTCATGAAAGAGGTTCCTCCTCTCCCACGTTGGGCAAGTCGTTGCACTTCAGGTTCTCTTCACTGCCTTGTTTCCTGTTTAAAAAGGAAATAAAACAGTTGCTGAATGACTCAGAAAAAAGGCAAAGCAGACAATGAGACACACACATCTGCCTCTGAGGACCTCTGGGACTCTGAGCATGTAGCAGCTCTCCCCACTTCCCTGTAACAGGCTGGGAGCATCATAAAAAGATGCTTTTCAGCCCATCAGAGGAGCAGGATGTGCCATGTCACAAATATCACCCCTCAAGGCAGTTCTGGGGCAGACAGAGGGTCTGCAAACATCCCAGTCATGGCCCCACATGAAAGATTCAAAGCCCAGCTCCTCCATTCTCCTCCTGTGCATTGCAGTGAGTTCCAGGACACTAAGACAAGGGGCTAAACCTCTCTCTGGGCAGGGGAAGGTGGTGAGACTCACGGCAGCAGGTTCCCAGGGGCAGAGAGTGACCGCTCCTCCCTCCTGCTCCCCTCGAAGGGGTTCCCAAAGGAGCGCTTCCGGATCATCGTTTTAACCAAGATCTGCAAAAACAGATCAGAGTTTGTCAGGGATGATTTCCTTTCATTTGAGAGCAATAGGAACACCCAAACCTCATGCCCAACTGATTAAGAGAAGTAGTGAAAACAAGTTAAAGTTCTCTTTTTGTATTTAAAAAAAAAAAAAACAAACCAAACACCAGAAACAGAAGGAAGGATGTTTACAAATCTCCAGCTGCTTAATACAGGGGCTGGATCCTCATCTGAAATCCTTGGTGCAAGAACTGAACACGCAGATGAGAGGTGTGAGAGGCTGGAAAGAAGAGCAAAGCCAAGTCTAGCAAGATTTTCTCCCCCCAGAAGTAGGTTTTACCAATTACTGCATCCAGTACTTGCATATTCCCAGCTCCCCGTGATTGCCTGGCAGAAGAATTCACTGGAAAAGGAGAGGGGAAGGAAGAAATTGGCACAATTTGGCCTAAACATTTACCAAAACCAATCTGGAAAATTGGCTGTTTGTCTAGCTTTGGCTGCAAAACAGAAAGTTATCCAGCAGCAATCAGAGGCTGCTGGGAGCAGATCAAGTGTCGGGTTCTTCCCAGGCATTCCCAGCTTATTCTGTTGCTTGGGAGAACAATGTGAGCAGCACTGGACCCTGTCTCACTGTGTGCATCCCTCTCTGGGAACCCCTGGCTTCATTTGATGCTGCTTCTCATCCCTCTGTGCCATGTTTATCCTCTTCCTGCAGGGAAGGCTTTTTGTGTGCCAGTCAAAGCCAGGCGAAGCTCCCGAACCTGGCAAAAAAAAACTCAGATGAGGCACCCGAGGGTAATTCTGAAGAACACATGCAAATGGGAAAACACAAGCTCTGCCTGGAGGAGATGTGTTATTTAGGAGGGAAGAGCCGTGGTAAAAGCTCCTTTGCCCTGAGCTGTGCTAAACACACCTGGAGTTTCAGCAGGGCCAGGAGCCCTGAGCCACCCCTCACTGCATCCCAGTGAGTCACCTCGGAAGAGGAGAGAGGGGGAACCCCCCAGCAGTGATCCCTTTTGAGAAGAGCTGCTCCTCCAGCTTCAGCAGCACAAGGCACATTTGCATACTAACATCACTGCGGTCGAAGCAACTTCTGTGGGGTACTGATGTGGGAGAGAGCTCCAGGAATGGAGCCAGATGTGGGCACAGCCACGAGATGGAAAAGGAGCTCCAAGGGAGATCTGTACTTCAAAAAATCACAGCCCGGGTGTCTACAGCAGATAACACCGTGCCAGGGAACTGCCAACGGTCACTTGCTGTTTGCTCTAGCCTTAGGCTAGTGGGCACCCAAAAAAAAACATCAGTAGGTTCAAAACCCACAAGGATTTCACTCTTCACACAGAGCAGGGTTACACTGTGGTTCTCACCACCACAGTGGGTTGCCAAGAATAAAAATATGAGCTTGAAAAGAGATGAGATGAATTCACCAAGAATAGCTCCAGGCAGGGGCTGGTGCAGGCTGTGGCCCAGATAAAACCTCCATCCCAGGAAGCTCCTGCAGCCCCTGCAGGAGGGTGGGCAGGGCAGGAGCTCCTCATGCCTGGCCAAAACACCCGCTCCCAGCCATGGGCAGGTCCTGGACCAGATGCCTTTTTGCCCTGAGCAAATACAGTGATATTTAGGCAGCCAGCTCAAGCGTGGAGACTGGCAAGCCCCCGACAGGTCCCTTTGGGACTGCTCTGAAATAGTCCCCCACACCCTGGGGTATGGTCACCTCCACTGTGATGCTGAGACCCCGTCCTGCAGCACCTCTTTCCAAGAGAGGGGATATCTTTGGTCTAATCCTGCCCAGCTTTTTTGCCCTGCAGCAGCAACCTCCTGCTGCTCAGAACCCCCCTGGGCAGCAGTGCAGACCCCCGTGTGTGCCCACAGACCATCACCTCCTCACACTCACCACGGTGGCCAGGCTGGGGATGTGCTTGACCGAATTCTCCACCTCCTCCTCTGTCACCTCCACGAGGGTGCAGTTCTCATCCTCCGTGGGCAGCAGCTCCACTCCGTTCTTGGTGACCCAAGGGTGCAACTTCAATTAATAACACAGCCTGTCAGGAACGATTTCCTCTTTTTCAGAACTCAAACCAGCCTGGCAAACGCATCTCCTCGCCCAAGCTACGGCCCCTACGTGCCCCTGAAATGCCAGGGAGCAGGGCAGAGACGTGCCATCTTTCTGGCAAGCCAGCTCACCCCAGCACCACTGGGAACAGGTCAGCCTGGAGCAGAAAAATACACAACCTTGGTGACCTACAGCACTGGGCATCTCGGTGGGTTTTAGAGGAGAAGACCTATTTCCACTCCCATCTTATGGATGGACAGCACCAAGAGGCAGGAGTGATTTATTCCAAGCCATACACAGTGATGGTGAGACCCACCAAGCCCTAGTCTTGGTCCTGGATGAATCCACGACAGAAGGCAGAAACCACTCTCTCTCCTTGCCTACACACCTGGTGTCTCGGGTGGCTGCAGGAGGAGCACGAAACATTTCAGCAATTCCCCCGCAATCCTTTCTCCCTACCTTAGTCTCCATTTTCTCAGCTTGTCGCCCCTTCCAGGCTCCCACAGGGGCAGAGGACCAGAAATCTCCTGCGAAAGGCTGTTGCACAGTACTTTCCTGGTAGCAGAGGAAATACTGTACTCAGGGGGTTTCCTTTTGCCTGTGACTTCTGTAGGCACCAAAGGTCCCAAAACTGAGCAGGTCCCGGAGCAGGGGAAGGAGCTGGGACTTACCTGCCCAGGGACCCTGGGCACAGGGGGAGGACCTAGCCTGGCACGATCAAACTGACTCCCCAAAAAAAGCCAAGCAAGGAGAACTCAACAGAAGTGAAACCAGCTCCAACACCAGGGGGCTGGGTCAGTACCTTGATTTCAGGGACCGAAATCCTAGATTCGGGATTTTTATCCAGCATTCGTGTAATTAAATCCTTCAAGAAGTCAGTAACTTCTGGCCTGGGGAAAGGAGAGGGGAGGGATAAGATAAGATGAGGTGGAGAAGGAGGTGGATCCTGCCTCCCTTCCTCATGCCATTGCCAGCTACTATGGGCCTTCCCAGTCAGACTGGGGCCTCATGCACCCAGGTGCCACACAGCCCTTCCTCCAAATAAATATTATGGGCAATCTGGAGTGTGATCCTGCATGTACAGGGCTGGGAGAGCCTAACACCAACTCCACCCAGGCTAACACCCAACAGGGAGCAACTGCACAGGTTAATCCATTCTGTCAACCACCTCTGCAACGTCAATCCCTCCTCCAGCATCTGCAAACCAAGAGATGTTGCCTTCACGTTTAATGCAGAGGAAGTTTTCCAGGGTTGAGGGCCAACAGAAGGGCTGAGCCTGGGTTTTGCAAAACTGCAGCAGAGCAGGGTCAGCCCCACCCCGGGCAGTGCCTGAGAAATGCTTAAATGAGCTTTAAAATAGAGGCTGTGGGGTTGGTTGGGGTTTCTTTTTGAGTACTTACTGGTCTGGGAACTCCAGTGCTTGGGTCTTGATTTTATTGTGTAAACTCAGGATCCTTTCATCCATAAAAGGGCACTACCACCAAGAAGAAAAGGAATGAGAAAAGCAACAGCCTCTGTTAAGAAGCAGCAGAGGGGCAGCCAGCTGCACATCAGGATCTCGTAGGATTTGAAGGAGAGCAAGGAGCCAGTTATGGGGAAATACCAGAAGACTTTCTAGTGCATCAATGTCTTCTTTTAAACACAATGAAAACTACATTGGATGAAAAATGACCAAACTACTACAACGGCTCCTTTGCTAAAGCATCTGGCCAGGCACAGAGATTTTTCCCCAGGGGAAAAGGGAAGTGCAGCCCTTCTGGTTCCATCCATCCTGCAGACAGGCAGAAGTTTCTCACTTCCACCCACACATCCCCAGCTGCTCAAACAGCGTGCACATCCCACCGTGTACCTGGTGTGTGGGAGGCACATGCCAAACACCCCCAGAGCTGGAAACTCCACCTCATTACCTGCCCAAACACGAAGCAGTACAGAGTGATCCCCATGGCCCAGACATCCAAAGCCTGCGGAGAGGGGAAAGCACAGTTAGATCTGCAACAGACAGCCTGTGCAAGGAAGGGTAGTCCAAAGCCCCCCAGATGGCTAGGAAATACCTTTCCAGAGAAGATTTTCCTGGTTTCTGAGAGCGTCTCGGGGGCCATGAAGGCAGGGGTGCCCACGGTGTTGGTCAGGAGGGCATCAGCTCCCTTGAACTCGTTGCTCACTCCGAAGTCGGCGATCTTGATGTGCCCATCCTCCCCCACAAGCAGGTTGGAAGGTTTAATATCCCGGTGGATTATCTTCTGATAGTGCACTGCAGCCAAAGGAAACACGAGGGGTTCAGCTCTGCAGCCAGGGAGCCAGGGCTGTGAGCCTTTCTGCCAACACCACAGCTGGCCCCAGCTTCAAAAAGCCCTGTGCAGTAGCATAAGCCACCAGAAACGGCTCCACACCCCAGCTTCAAAAAGCCCGGCCCCAGGAAATTAGAAAAAAATGAAAAAAAAAAAAATCCCATAGTTTTTGCAGAGAGACTTACAGTATTCAATACCCTTGATCAGATCCTGGAAGTAGAACCGAGCCTGGTCCTCGCTGAGAGGTTTCAGGGTTGGGATTTCCATCACGGGGCTGCAAAGGCAACAGAGAGTGGAGCTTGTTCCCCACCCAGCTTCCCCAAACAGCTTCTGGAGGCTCTGCTGCCGGCGGTGACAGCGTGCAGCCCGGAATGCAGGCACGTCTGGGGGGTACACGACTGTAACAGGGCTGGGGAGATGCTACCTGAGCCTGTAGGAGACCCACCACGAACCTCCCCATCGTCTCTGCATCCTGTGCCTGCCTCCAGTGGCTGAGCTGTGCCCCCCACAAACCAAAATCATGCTCATGCCTTAGTAGGTTTAAATCTGGAGTTCACTACTCACCCTTGCTTCACCAGTTCAAACACTGAAACACAAAAGAAAAAATGGTTACTGACCACTTACAGGATGCAGCTCCTGCAAGCACAGTCCCAGCACAAAAGCAATTTTTTTAATGACAAAAAATCTAAAAATGATGGTATTTTTTTTAAATGAATGCTATCTTATGGAAGGCACATGGCATTTTGGTTCTTTCCATTTTTCAGTTAAGAGGATGCTGCCAACTACCTTCTTGCTGCAGCTTCAGCACCATGAAGTGCCCTCTGCATGGCACCTGAAACCCTGTTTTCCTGCAGGACCAAAGCTGAGCCCACACCCTGAGCAACCCCCTGTGCTTGGCCATGAAGGCATCACACACTCCTCCCCTAGTGCAGGCTGAACATAAACGATGGGGAGGAAATGCCTCCTCCAGAAGTGTGTCTCTTACCTCGAGCAGACCACTGCAGTCTGCAAGACAGGTTGGGAAGTGGCTCGTTTATACTATGGATAATTAAGATGTGCCTTGTTCTCAAAACCAAAGAAATAAAGCTAGTTGCTAGCAGCCTGGCTTCAGAGGTGAGAACATAACCCCTGGTGCCTCTCATGGCAAAGCATGACCTGGTGTGGAATTAAAGCCTACAACCACTCCTGCTCCTTTCCGAGCCCTGGCTGGATCCCATTTGCCCTGACCATGAGAGGGGCTTTGCTCCTCCAACCCATCCAGGCCATACCCACTCCAGAGGACAGACCCAACCCCGCATGCAGCCACCCCAAAACACGGGGGGAACCTTTTGTCCCTGCAAACCCCCATCCCACAGACACCCCGCGAGCGCCGCAGGGCGGTGGGCAGTTACCCATGTACAGGTGGTCCTCACTGGGGTCATCCAGGACCTGCCGAAAGAAGTGGAAAGGAAATTAAACAGCACCAAAAAAAAACCTGCAAATGAAATGCTGTGATTGTTTTGTTGAGCAGCCATCTCCATTCTGCACCATCTGCACCATTGGCATGGTCTGCTCATCTCCGAGCTCCTACCCACAAGGGGTGGGAAGAAAAAGAGGACAGATATAGCTGTACTTCAAGGAAGTAAATATTTAAAACACACAGGAAGCATCATCTGACTCATGAGCCAAATAAACTCCAGCCTGCACAACCTTAATTCTTGATTTTTTGGACTGGTTCATGCAGTCAGTAGGCGGAGGGCAGGTCAGCTGCACCACAGGAACACCAGTTCCTCCACAAAACCCATCTGAGCACATGGTTCTTTTAGGGAAGCAGCAATTTCTGCATTTCGCTTTTTGAGCAGGGAAGAAAAAAAAAAAAACCTTTCAGGAGGTGGGACTGAAAAATCTTTACATCAAGGAAAACACGAGTGTCCTGTCATCCCACCCCCTCTGCAGTTGCTCCCCCCGACCCAAGCTGACACAGCCCCTCCCTGCAGCAGCCAGGCTCCTTCACACTCATGCTCACCTCCACCAGCTTCACCACGTTGGGGTGGTCCAGCTTCTTCAGTATGGCAATCTCCTGGTAGACCTGTTCGATGGGCCCCCTGGGCTGCAGGCAGCCCTCGGAGGCAGCTTTGGTCCCACGGGGTGGTGGGCGGCCTGTGGAGAAGGCAAAGATGGAGTGGCTGGTTGGGAAGGAGCTCCCAGGGTACCCAAAGCACGGGATCCTAGAATGTTTTGGGTTGGAAAGGACCTTTAAAGGTCATCTAGACCAACCCCCCTGCAGGGAGCAGGGACATCTGCAACTCAAGCAGGTTGCTCAGAGCCCTGGCCAACCTCCCCTGGGATGGTTCCAGGGATGGGGCAGCGACCACCTCTCTGGGCAACCTGGGCCAGTGTTTCACAGGTGCAGGACCTTGTGCTTGGCCTCGTGAGGTTCACCCATGCCCACTTCTCCAGCTCCCTCTGGCTGGCATCCCAGCCCTCAGGAATGTTAACCCTCCCCCACCCTAAAGCTTTTGTGTCACTTACGGGGGAAGCCCGCCTGTCTCATCAGCTTCTTTTTGGAGAGAACCTTCATTGCCTGCAAGAGGGGGGAAAACTGTGAGATCTGGGGCAAATCCAGGATAAAATGGGGTTGGTGGGATGGGGCTGGCATGGAGCCAGGGAGGGAGTCAGCAGAGGGATCCATCCCCACCTGCCCTGCTGCAGGCGCCAGGACTGGGCACTACTCACATAGTAGGTGTTATCATCCTCGTTGTAGGCCAGCTTCACTACCCCATAGGAGCCCTAGGGAGAGGCACAGCCATGGGGGAACAGTGAGGGACAGTCCAAGAAAACCCCAAAACACCAAACTGGGCACCAGGGTCCTCTGCAAACCCAGCCCTGCTGGGATCCCAGAGTGATCAACCAGCGATCGATCAATCACCGGCGGTGCCGGCAGTAGTGGGACACACGGGCTGGCACCACACCACCAGCAGAGCAAAGCTTCAGATGTCCCAGTTTGTGCCAGGGAGGGGAAAGGGGAATATTAAAAATATTTTTAAAAAAAATACAATTCCCTTGGTACCACGTGGCAGAGACCAGCACGGCAGTGAGGAGCTGGCTGAGTCGCCGTGGTGAGCAGCTCAACTCGCCACCTCCCTGGCCAGAAAGCTACAGTGAGCCCAGCACCCTCCCAACC
>NW_008606689.1:0-18907 GCF_000691845.1 Merops nubicus
TATATATATATTTTTTTAAAAAAATCAATCCTTCCCTATAGCTGATCAATATTAATAACAACGTTGAGTGGCTGAACAGGATATATGTTTTATTACGAGAGGGAAGATGAGAGAAATAAAAACTGAGGTGAAATACCTCTGCTGCTAATCAGACAATAAGATCTAAAGTTTAATAGCTGCAGAATGATCACAGGGCTATTGTAACTGCCTGCAGTTGTTTGAACAAGAGTCTAGAGTTTGCATGTTTTGAGTTTTTTGGAAAATCTTTCTGTCATTCAGTGCTTTGATGGAAGATGTACTTAAGGTCGAAAATGAGCACAGGAAGCAAAGGAACTAGTGAGTGCTGCTGCAGAAGATGCCTGAAAGATAGATTATATGGTGTCATATGGTGTTTGATGCCTTAACTGGAAAATGTGTAACTGAGACAAATGCGAATTAGACTAGTGAGTTGCAAGCTCTTTGCAACTTCCTAAGCTCAGTTCACGTTTGAGTATTTCAAAGTTCAAACACAGCTTATCCACTCTGTGCTTGAATAACAAGCTGAACTGGCAAGATATTTCTTCCAAGGCAGGAGACTCTTCTGCTGTGGTTGGAGGCTTGTCACAGGCTGGGCAAGAAAAGAGGAAGAGAATCAGTCTTTCTGTGGTTCCCGCTAGAAACTTGTTTGCCTACAGCTTTCTCTGGAGGACTGGTCAGAGGAGTAAATTTAAAATAAAAGTAATTTTAAAAAATTCCTCTTGCAGCTTGAAGGCCATAAACCAGAGCATAAATTGAGAGGCTAGATAGTTGCTGTCAAGTCTGAAAGTAGTAATAAGAAAAGAGAAGTCAGATGATCCACTTCTTAGAAATTCTTGTTACTAGGACATCTTGTTTCCACTTCTCTCTCAAGAGTTCATTTCTCTCAAATGATATTTACCCAGAGTAACCTCCATGTCACAAACACACTTATCTCTGCTTTATATCAGCCTTAAGGATTAGGAGTATGGATCTGTTTTCCAGACTGACCGTCTGACTTAGTGACCTGAGCTGCTTCGCTCACAAAGCAGCACGTGATGCCCTTCTTGTCAAAACCACAATTAGGCAAAAGCCTTTACAGGAAACATGAGCCCAATAAGGATGGATAAAATAGGAAATCACGTGGGTCATACACAACCTGCACATAGCATGGGGGTACACGGATCTCTTCTGCTGCCACTTGACAGCTGTGATTAGGTCAATGAAGAAAGCAGTGAACAGATTGATTTTATTTTTTTTTTTTAGGGCATTTTTCATCTTCAAACCAACTTCAGCCATTAAAAATGAATCATCACTTCACATCTGGAGGAAACAAATATCATTGTCCAAGATGCAGCTGGATGCTCTCTGCTTATGAAGTGTCTCAGGGTCTCAGAAGGGTGCGTCAAGCACCCGTGTGTGGTGTGCTCACTGCACTATCCCCTTTCCATTAGCAGGGCTGGGGCATTCTTATCCCCGCTCTCCATCTTGGACACATCCAAGTGTCTGCTTCTTGAAATTTTGACCAGCATAATAGGCCAATCACGGGAATTAACTGCAAACTGGCTATGGAGCGTAACGGCTTTGAAGGCCTCTCCATTTTTCAGTGTGTGTCCTGTACCCGAGGAGCTCATGGGGGTTTACTGTCCTCGACCTCGGCGCCTCAGCCCATCTAACACGAAGTCATAGGGCAGCCCCCATTTATCAAGCTTGGAAATGGAGTCACAGCTCAAAGCAGATGACTCCGTTTAGCACATATGGTGCTGGGATTGGTTAAAGTATTGCCACTTTAATTTGCCAACTGAATTTTTTTTTTGTTGTTGTTGTTATTATGCTCCAAACACAATAGAAAAATAGTTGTAGAGCAATTGCTGAGGCTAAGTGTTTTCACACAAAAATAATAATTTAAGAATTCACTCTAAGGAGAGGAACATGAGGGAAATATTGACACTTGAATAATGCAACTGGAGACAGACTCCTCTCTTGTGCTATTGAGTATTCCATCACCATGCCCATAAAAACAAGACAGGATCAGTATGTCAGTGCCTCCGTGGGGGAGTGTTCAGTGCTGGCATGGCATCCACCACTGGAGCATCTCAGATTTACTCTGGGCAGGTTCCTCAGCCAGAGTGGACCCTGCATTTTCCAGTCTGTGCAGCATTATAATTTGCAGTCATATAAGCTTAAAAAACCAAACAAACAAAAACCTAACACACAAACACAAAAAAAAAACCCCAACCAACAAAACCAAACCAAACGTCTCAGGAAGGAGGGGGATGGATGTGATGAGACTTACAGCTAGTGTCTAATACAGCATGAGTTCTGCTGAAGCTTTTCTTGCAGCTGAACATTGATAATCCCAGACCTTTCATTAGGCAGGGGCAGTTTGAGAGCCTCCATGCTACCTTGCCATATGCCTTCAAAATCAGAACTACTTGGTATCTCTGAGCTCTGTACATTTGTGATGAATTTGTTTTACTATTTTCTCCAAGTTTGAAACAGATCAGTGCTGAAAATCATGCAGAGATGATTTATTCTTGTATGTATTCAGACTTGGAATTCTCTCAGCTGACTGAAGAAAAAGGTATAACCTAAGATATGCAGGACTAGTTTTCTGTGTTTTAAAATACTGCTATCTAAAATTAGCTTATTTGGATGCAAGATTTTGGCCAGGAGGTTTTTGGTGAGTGATGCCAGGGGAAGGTTACTGCTGTTCCTCTGGCACTGCTGTTCAGGCAGAGACAATCTTCTGCAAAACCGAGGTGAAATGGCAGATCCATTTGCCTTGCTGTGTCTCTGCAGTGCCTAAAATTAGACAGGCATAATGGGATATTTTCCTTTGAACGCTACTAAAATTTTGTTCTCTGACCTGGCCTACAGAGGTGGCCGAGATTGAAAGGTACCCTCAAGCCTCCAGCATGAACCCAAATATTTTTCCTGAATATTTCTCAGGTGGAGTATGACTTCAGCAATGCCAGCAGCTTTGCCAGCCCAGTTTGCAGAACTGTTTGAAAGCTGGTTGGAATTTCTCTAAACATCTCACCAGGATGTGTGCAGTCTGAGAGGCCTGCTCTGTTTTAAATGGAAGAGTAAAACTGTTTAACTTTAATGGGAGCAAAATCTGGATGTTATTTTTTTTTTTCATTAATCAGCTCTTGATTAATATGTGAGTGGATGTGGGATCAGGTTCGTAGTTAGATTTGCACGAGTTCATCCAAAATTTGCCAGCACTCCCTGCCCTGTGGCTGTCATTGACTAACCTTTGAATGAAACACGTGGGCAAAGGATCAAACCCACTATTGCATTTTACTTCTCCTAACTGTAGTATGCTCATCTCCTCTCCCCCAAATAGCTACTTTGAGGCTTTGCTGCTTCAAGTAAAAAATTAATGAAAGCAGCCCTAGCACTCAGTTAACCACACAAAAATGACCTGATGAGTGTGAGCAATGGAGGAGGGGTAATTTCAAGAAAGAGACTGACTTCTTGAGCTAGCTTCAGTATGGCTTGTCTTTGTAAGTGATGAAGTCATTTCTTGTCAGTTATGACAAACCTCCCCATGATAACAGATGTCTTTGCCTCCCCTGTAACTCTGCTGTGCTGGTGTTTGGAGTCTGTAAGTGTGTAGGATTGTAAATATGCACTCCTTAAATTTACAAAATTAGCATGTTGGACGTTGTGAAATGTATTGCCAGTGGAGCCCCTCCACACCAGGCTTGCTGCTAGCTGCACTGTTCAGTCTCACTGCCGCCCATTAGATTTTCATGATGCTATTCAGCACAGCAGGTCACCAGCATCAGGGTGATTTTTCCTGCCCTTCTTCCCCATGTGATGTAATCGTTCATAAGACTGGCAGCCCATGCAATAAAACTGTTTCAGGTATCTATTAATATTTTAACATGCTTTTAAGAAAATTCAGCCTTTTGTAATTCTAGTCTCAGAACAGACACATATAACAGTTAATGATACACATTATACTCAGCAGCCATTCTGTAGGTATGTTTCCTTTGTTCAGACTCACATTTTAACATCTATTATTAAAAAAAAATCTTCTTTGTCAGTTATTTGTTTAGATACCAGGTTGAATTAATCTGATGGCCAGAAGAAAACTAGGTTTGGGTTGGGGTGTGTTGTTTTTGTTTTTTTTTTCCCCCCCCCCAAACAAAAGACTATGGTTAAGATGATAGCTTTTTTAGCTCTTCTTTAGTTTTGATTTGCTCTTTGGTACCCAGCTCTCACTGAACACAGTGGGATCATGGATGTGTGTCTATTTTCCTCAAGAACATGTTAGCTCTAGATACCCTGCCAGTGACAAAAGTTGACAGGGCTGCTAACAAGAGGGCTGTTTTCTGTAATTATTCTGTAAAATTATTCTGTAAAATTTGCATCTTGGCAAACAGTGTCTCTTGTTCTTGGCCTTGCATCTGCCACACACAGGGTTTCAGAGCCACCCACCCCAAGCAGTGTGGAGTGATGCACATCATAACTAAGATGTTATATGGTGAAAGTTATCTTCCACGGTTGAGAAGGTGTAGCCATACAAAGAAGAGCATGCAGTATGTTAATAGGAATCTATAAATTAATCTGTATATAACACCTTGCTAACACTTAGATTTTATAGGTATCGTGAGCTGAAAGCTTTACCAGTCATTCATCCTTTATTGTGTTCATTATGGGAATATGACATCTCAATACCAAATATCTGCACATATAATAAAACACTTCAGTGAATTAACTGGATGACTGGTACAGTATTTCTCCTTTCCACTAATCAGAATTTTAGGATGTATTACTTGTGATGAAGCCTCAGATGTTCCCATACAGATAAATTAACTAATTGGATGTTAATAATGTTCAAGGGATTTAAAACAATATATTTTCAGTCTTCTATGACATTGATCTTAATCTATAAGCAGGTATCAGACGTACAGAAAGGGTGAAGGTGTGGCTGCATTTATTGCTTTAAGGGAATAGAGCACTTTTTCTGCCACATATGTACTAAAATGCTGGCCGAATATTTTCATTATTTACTGCTCAGGGAGGATGAAAAAAATGAGTATCCTGGCCATTAAAAGTCCCACAAATTGTGGTGATGTGAACAAATATCAAAGTCTGCTTGGTTAATCACCTCTTGTAGGTAGTACCACCATGGTGCAGGTTACATTTGCTGTGAAGGACTAGGAGATCTCATCCAGCCTCCTGTGAGGAGCTCTCTGACATTGTCCCACATAAAGGAGAAAATTGTGGCTGTTCTGATGACAGGCCACCATTAAGGAAACCTTCACGTTTTTTTCAATGCCATGGTATTAATAGCATAAAAGTTGACTCAGCAAAGCATGTGGTTAAAGACCTGAAGACAAGTGCTCTCATTACTTCCCTGAGACCTTGTTATTGTATGAATTCTGTGTTGAATGGGATCTCACCAAAGCAGGTTCTTGAAACAAAGACAAAGTTTGAGTATTTTTCTAGATTGTGACCACAGTGTTCCAGATAGTTTAAACTTGGTTAACTCCTTTTTTATATTTTTTTCTTTAGACACCCAAATTGTTCATCAGTCTTTTGTGCTTTCTTAAATGCATTTGCAGTATCAGTGAGCACTGCATCCTAAAGGTGATCACCTTCTAAGGCAGGTGAAGTGATCAGATCAAGGAGAAATCACGTGTCTTACTGTGGTGACAGAGCTTTATGTTTAACTGAGATTAAATTGATTTAAATTTGTATTGATATTCTGTAAATGAAACATCATAGCTAAACTCTCTAAAGTCCTCAAATGAAGGTGAAGCAAAAATGTGTGTGTATTTGCAAACTATCTCTCACCTGCATGCACCTAGTACCAATAATAACACATGCTTTTAATAATATTAACTGTTGCGTGCAGGAGTAGCGAGGATGTAAAGCATTTGCTCTTCTTGTAGGCTCGTGCTTCATTTTATCTTCATTGCAGGACAGGCCATGCATGTAAGTGCCCCATTAGGGGAATTCATCTTTGATGTGTTGTGTATCACTTCTGCTTTCTGGTACGGCTGCCTGGGTGGAAGCTGCACTGACAGGAGACTTCTACTTTTTTAAAGTTTGAAAACACTAGAAATGGTGTTTGCTTTCAATTGCCTTCTTAAGAAAAGACAGACAAGAAATCCAGCTTTATAGGACTGTTGATTTGGTGTGAACTCTGTAGAGAATCCATAACCAACAGCATTACACTCCTCCGACAGTCTTCAGCTGAGCCACAATTTTGATGGCCAGTGAATACTGATGACCAGGTAGTCCAGGGAAGCTCAGTCATTTTCAGATTAATTTGAACCTATTTCCTGTGAATTTTGCTTTTCCTTTATCCAGTGTCTAGGGCTGAGTCTCTTTTCCAAAACAAACCCAAGGGTATTTTGCCCAGTTTTTATATTTATGAAAAAAGACTTGCTGACAAAACCTGGAGATACACTGAAGCTCAGAAACAGTCAAAAAACCCTGATAACTTGTTGTTGTGTTTTTTTTTTTATTTAATTTATAAACATCTCACAATGTTAAATTAGTCTTTTGATTTGGGGGGTGGAAGGTAAGGAGACAATGGGCCTGACTCACACTCTGTTAGGATTTAGCAGGACTTCAGACCTGCTGAATTTGATTTTTGTAAATTGTATATCTGAATGGGAGAGGCACAATCATCTCATCTGCTGTAATTAACCTTTCACTATTTAAAAAGAAATACAAATATGGCTAGTATGCTGCAGCATATGTTGTAAGCAGAAAAGGCATTGTAGTGAAGGGAAAAAAATTATCACGGAGAGGTGCTTTTGAGTCTGTCATGGCTGCTGTGGCTTTTATCCCATATCAGACTGACAGATGAGATAAACACCCCACATTTTAGTCAGATCCTATTGTTTTGTCAGAGTTACTTAAATCTATTTACAATCTCTGAGGCACTTTTTTTATAGTAATGGTAGTGAGGCCCTTCCAGAAGGAATAAAGATGATATAACATTCTCAAGTACCTCTGTCTTACTAATGGAATGACTTACGTTACAGGGGATATTGTTCTGCTGAGCTCCACTAAAATACATATTTACTAGTCAATCTAGTAGCCGTCTTGGCAGTCAATGCCATGATATCACAACGCTATGTCTTTCAGGAGAACAACAAAGCAAGCAGAAATTCTTTCTCTGGGACCTTTTTTTGTCTCCATTGATACTTCTATATTTAAAAGAAGCCTCATCATTAAATGAAAATGAGCCACCTTTACTTACACAGTATGGCAATCCTGTTCCTCTTTGGAATTTCATCTGGCAATGAGAAATAAGGCATGCCAGGTCAGAAGTGTCTTAAATATTGAATACCACCGATGGTGCCCAGTTAGCTTAGCCAGGGATGTTCCCCGTGGTACAGGGGCAGGAGAGTAACAGAGGGACAAAAAGATGATCAACTGTTTGGAGTGAATTGGAGAGATCTCTTGGTACACAGGCATTCTGTGCAGCATTTAATTTTTTATTTCTCAGAAACACAATCCCAAGATAATCTTCTTCCCTGAGGGATAATGGTGGGTAACTGGAAGTCACATAACTGGAAACCAGTTTCTGCTGGGGTTCCTGGTTTTCTACCTTGAGAAATCTTATTCCCTTATTTCCCTTTTCCCATTACTGCCAAAAGCTCAAGAGAAAAGTTCTACTGTTCAGGTTTGCAAGCGAAGAAAGATGACTACTTTTCTGAGAGCACTTTTCAACATCTGACACTCCTGTAAACACAACCCTCAACCTTGCACTAGAAAACTAGTCCAGATGTGGGGCAGCTTCTGCCTATTCAAACCCCTTGGAAAGAGATCCAGTCGAAAAATATCTTCCTTCCTTATGAGCATTGCACTGAAAAGCGACAAAACGAGATAAAACCTCAAACATGCAAAAGCAGCTATGAAATCTTTGTAAACCATGTTCCTGTGGCGTTTGGTCAGCTGTCGAACCAGGAGATCATCACACCACAGAGTAAGCAGAAGGCCATTGTGACCTTAATTTTCACAGTGAGCCACCACAAAGTTATTTAGCACTGGTGCTCCTGTAATGGTGACACATTGGGAAAATTGAGTGCTCAGTGGAGCTTCAATTCATGCTCCCGCTCTGTGTATTGCTGGCCTGGCAGGAGTGTACAGGGCTGAAACAAACTGCTTCACCATCCTCCAAGGTATTTACCTCTGTATGTGCCTCTCTCTCTTGGGATAAAAGGGGGAAAAAGGGGTGCAAAGGCTTGAGGACAGGGTCTCTGGCTGCAGAGGTGACAGCAGGGAGGAGCGGGGTGGGTCGTGGGTATGATGTCTTCCCTCACAGCACGGCTCTGCTGTGTTTACAGTGCCATATTTTGATTTGTTTGTGGTTGCTACTGGGACTGTTAGTACTGTGGTTAGCAACATGAGCATCCCTGTCAAAGAACATACATGACAAACCATAAATAAGGAGATGACTTGATAGGAGAGGGAGCAGACCACGAACAGTGCAGGCAAGAACAGTGCAGGGAGTGCTCAGGTTTGAAAGGGAGATGTGGCTTTCAACAGGGGATGGGATTAAAGAAAATCTTAACATTGGCTTCAGCAGCCCTGAACAGGTCTTCCTTGCTTATTTACTAGGGCAAAAAGGTGTCATGACACATTTCTGGGAAGGTGTAGTGTCTGCAGGACACTCTTGGTAGCCTGCTCTGTATGAGAGATATCAGGACTACTTCTGTGACCTCTGGCGTCCTTTTCCACGACAGCACATTAGTGTTTGCTCAGAACAGGAAGGGTTATCTCCTTTTTTTTTTTGGATAGAGGGATGTATTTCATAAATTTATACAAAGCCAAAAGAATTCACTATTTATATAATTTGATCTTGATAAACTGCTAAAAGAATGAATATCTTCATTCAATGAAAAAGCAAATGTTTTCCAGAAATGGAAATGCTCTTATTTTGTACCTCTGCAACCTGTGATTTGTTTTGTCAGCTACCTTAAGGTGCTGCCAGCTGTGAAAAAAGCTATTGCATGTCCCTGCCATTCAGTGTGGGTGAAATGATCTTTGTAGATGAAGCATGTGAGTATCAGTTTATAAAGAGCTTTAGGGTACTTTGGCATGAAAGGTCCCATAGTAGTGAGAGATATTGTTACTATAAAAACATTTTATCCTATTTTAGTATGATGGTTTATTGAGTTTTAAAGTACTTCTCATGGCAAGCATATATATTAACGGCAGCAGCAGAAACAGATGGGAATAAATGCTTGCTTTCAAATGAACTTTATGGGCCAAATTCTGTTCCAAATTCAACATGTTGTGTATTTGGAACAAGCATGTTCAAATTAGAGACAAAGCCTCTGTTTTTCTTTATTGATTCGGTCACTGTACTTTGAAATTATGCCTGGTTTCACATCTGAGTAGGAGTGACATAGATCTTGGACCCCAAAGTTCATTTGAAAACATTTTTGTCCGTCTCTGGTGTTGCTGCAGCTATGTGCAAACGCCTACAATCTAGTTTGCCACCCTAAAAGCCTGACCAGTATAAGAAAAAAACATAGTAGGAGAAATATCAGTGGGAACATGCTTCAGAGGGAATTTCAGCATCTGCTGAAAGCTACATAGATGCAATATCTAGATACTACAGACAGTACAGAGGGAAACATTAGCAATAGTTCATGTATGATTGACCACATCTAGTCCACCATCCCCTGCGAAGAAAAGAATGAGCAAGTATGGTGTGTGTCAATACTCTTGTCCTAGAGGGGGTTGTTTATAAAGGAGCTGATGTGAATTGTACATGTACTTTTATCGTTTATTGCAGGCTGATTTAAAAGGACAAGCTGGTGCTGTTTCATGTCTAGCCAGAAGTCTATACATGGATTTCTGGATGTACTGGAAAAGCCTTCCATGTGAAGCTTTTTTCATCCTTACAAAAATACAGATGATGGGTTTTGTAAAGGCAAGAGGAGGACATCATCCTTTGCAAAGACCAGTCTTTAATTTAATAATGTCGTCTTTCAATAGTTCTGTAGAAAACTTATGTAAATCTTAGTATTTTTTTATTTTATATTTGCACCACTTTGCTACTACTCTTACCTAAAATAATAGATTAAAATACGACTGTATTAGTAATGCAGTGCTGGGGAAATATATCTCAATCTAATGTTGAAGAAATCTGTTGTACATGGAAGAAGGAATTGACCCCCTGACAGAAAAATAAATTAAAATGAAAGCCCAAAATCAGCATGTTAATGAATAATTTAAATTACGATTTCTCCTCCGCCCCTCTACGGCTCTTCATCTCTTCACACCCATTCACTAGAAATCATAGTAAAATTAATAGAAGCTATTTTCAGTCAGGCCTATAGGTGATATTGAGCATGTGGCAACGTGTATTAAAAAAACCCTTGATATACTATAAAAACCCAATTCCTACAAAAAGGTGACATAGTCCTTTAAAAATAGCTCTTCCAATCCATTGTGCAAAGACACTGACAAAGATTGACAGCTTTTAGAAAGGTGTAATGTTCCCAAGCCAACTGCTAGCACAGCTCAACAAGATAAAGATCAGTAATTCGATCCAGAGGAGAAGGCTAAATGTTAGAGGTTAAGCTGCTATGTTCCTACTACTAATCAAGCCTCAACACCTTATTTTAGCATCATCAGACCTCAATAAGGAAATTGTGAATTATTAAAGGTCCAGCATCCTGGTACACATTGATGCTCTTCTGAGAAGCTGTGGCTTAAAACATGCTGTCTGTCTTCCTACTTGACATGTGCTGGATCTTTCTGACTAGGTCCTGATGTGCTATTTTTTCTCTCTTTTGCTTGGATACTGGTAATTTAAGGTTAAGATACTTTTAAGGTGCAGTATGCTGCTCTAATGAGGACTTAATGGAGTGGAACAGTGATCGTTTGTACAAACTATACTGGACAGACACCTACTGCATATCAAAATCTAGGCACTACAGATCCTGACATTGCGTCTACTTTTGTCCCAGCCTCCATCAGCAGATTTTTTTTAACCTGATTTCCTAATGAAATAAGGCTCAGGTGGCTGTGCTCTCCTCCAACCCCCTTTTCCACTGATGCCTTTCAAACCCTCTGGCTGATGTCAGCCAGACCTGACCGAAAGTAAAAATCCTACCAGGGAAAATCAGGGTGAGGAGCAAGATCCTCAGCAGTCGCCTCCTCTGTCTGCCAGCAGGCAGCTGGCACGTGTGTGTTAGCTGAGCTGAGCAATGGGATGGGAGTAAGACCTGGGGAGCTTTGTTCTCTTAAAAAAAAAAAATAAAAAAATTCCTTCCTCTAAAGAAGGGTTCCTTTAAAAAAAACTTGATTTTGAATGCTATGGAAGCTGTTATTGTTCATGGAATAGTGAGAAAAGAGCTCGAGTTAGACTTAATAAATCCTTTCAAAAATTCACTATGTCGAAAGCATTTTGATTTATTTCAGTGGATGTTGCCTCCATAAATATTATACCATAAGAAAAAGAAAGGTCTGAGAGCCAAATTTTGCTTTGATTTTCCACAAAATATCCCTTTTGAAGAAGACTGGTCAAGTTCCCAGGTTAGTTTACATGGAAAGGGAATGCACAGAAATGACAGCACGGTCATCTGGTCTCTCCCTCTGAACCAGTGAGATGCACTGTTTGCAGCAACACGTTTCAGACTGCCACTCCACTTTCTACACTGTGCTCAGGTCATCTCACAGGTCAGTTTGTATATACTGTTGGTCAAATTTTCGACCAATACTAGAATGAGTGCTTTTATATTTGACACAGGAACACAAATTCCATTGATGCTCTGATTTTTACCAATGATAAGGAAAAGAGTTAATCCAGAATTACACTGAGCAGTGCCCACTAATATGCCTAAAATATCCACTGTGATCATTACTAGTCACAACCCTCCAAAGCTATTTCCTGACATCTGCACTCCCCAGGGGCAGATACCCACAGCATTAGTCAAGCCAGGCACTCTTGCTGCTCTGCTACTGCATCTCCAAAAAATACTGTTCTTATAAAGAGACAATGATGTTTGTTTTATTTGCACTCATACTAACATGATAAACAGCTCTTTTTTTTTTTTTTTTTTTTAATCACCAATAAATGTGAATTTTGACCCAGATATGGTTGCAGGACCTTTGGCATAAGCACTCAATGTATTTATTTTATAGTGTTCTTTCCCAGATTTCTGAGTTAAGGTGACTTCAGCTTTTTTGAGGGGCCAGTCAGCATTGCTGGGATTTTAGCTCACAAACCCCAATATCCTTCCTTAGCTCTGTAAATGTCGTTCATAGAATTGATTGCTTCAGTGTTAATTGCATTGCTATGACATCCCATGCATGTATGAGATGCAAAGAGCAGCCTAGCAGGACTGATGTTAAAGGAATTCCCTGGAAGTCTGCACTTATTGCACAGACCAGTGTGATGGGAATACAGCCTCTTTGTCCTTGCAAGAATTTTTACCACCCCCTCTCTCCCCCCAAAAAAAAATCACACAAAATGTTTCCATTTCACAAATGAGTCCTCCTGGCAGTTTCTATTCGTTCCTGTAAAATTACTGACAACTATACACATTTCTATAATATTACTTCAATCTGCATCACTAGGAAAACCTAAGAGCTTATTAAAGAGATTTATTCTTTCAGTCTTCAAGGTGTAAAGCAGTTTCTTACAAATGTGCTCCATCAGCTTGATACATGCCTGTTTGTGGGAAGGGAGCCCTGGTTTAAATGAGTCTTTAGGCAAACTGTGTTCACTGCATTCACAGGGTGGCAAACAGGAGGCACTGGGGCAAATCCCAGCAGCAGGACATTTACCATTTAATTCCTTAACAAATCCAGGGGGTTTAGTGACATCTTGTAACTCCAATTCACAGCAACCTGGGTGCTCATGCTTTTTAGCTAGTGCTGTGCCATCCATCTACTGTTGTCACTTTTGACCTGCTCATACACTAACCCAGAAGCTGCCCCTGGTGGTGGCTAAAGCAAAGGGCTATGGCTTTCATAATTAAGAACAAGCATCATCTCACTTCTGATTGCTTAGATTTCTCAGTTGTTTTTTTTTTTTCTATTTAATTTAAAGAGTTAAAAAAAAAAAAAAAAAGAGAGGGGAATATCAAGTACAGCCTGTATTTCCAAGCAAGGACAGTCATTTCTCTTCCAGTAAGTGGAAGTCCCATTATATCGACAATGGCACTGAGAAATTAGTGGACCTCAGCAGAAGGAACGTTAGCAATATTGGTCCTGAAATGGCAGCTTGTTATGTACAGGAGAAATACTGGGTTGTAGAGTGATTCTCCTTGCAACACAGGGAAAGCAATGTTAAAAAAAAAAAAAAAAGATAAATTTATCTGCCAAGAATTTCTCAACTTTTCTGAAATGAATTTTGTATAATCTTTATTTTTTTTATTTGAAATTTAGAACGCTTTCTGTGTTGGGAATCTATGGGGGACTTGTAGTTGAGCAGACTGTAAAAGGTATGGTAAGCAGAGATTCAGATTGTGAAAAGGCTCCAGGATCCAGCCACTTGGCAGAAGCAGTGACTGCAGGCAGCTCGCAAGCACGTCATGCTCCAGCATCTACCTAGAACCCATGAAACTTCTTAGCAGGCTGGAAATTTGCACCAGCAGCTTCCTAGGGCAGCCAGTTCAGGCTGTGTATGCTGCACGATGCCTGGTGCTTCTGACAGGAATGATCTAGAAATCTCTTCCCTTTATTAAAGGGTTTAATCTTTTCTATGTACACTCCTGGAGCGCGTAAAGCAGAACTAGATTATCTCGACGATGTTGCCACGTAGAAATTTTCTCCCTGCAAGCACCTTATCATTCGGTTTGTGTTACCTTTTGCTGCAGGGAGGAGGAAGACTATGGTTCCTGCTGTCACTGCCCACCTCTCGGTCCCATTTTTTCTCTCCCAAAGTGGTTTTTGGAGCTGTTCCAGACAACAGCCCTGGGCATGGAGGAATCACGGGGGGAGGATGGAGTTTTGTACGTAGCATGTAAATCCGTTTGTCAGCTCTGTGTCTGGATTCAATTTTTCCCCCGATGTGCCTACAAGTAAAGCCATGTGTATTTGTGTGTGTGTAGAGATGTAGGTGTTTTAAAATCCTGTTCCTAACTGCAAGTTTGGCAACTGCATGGCTACTGTAGCTCTGAGGGGGTGGCCAATAGTGAATAATCATAGCTGGAGTGGAAATCATCAGCAAACTCAGCTGGGAGGAGAAATGAAGTAATTTTCCCAGCCTTAATGCCTTTAGAATTTCCTGATCCTGCTTGAACATGATGGCACTGCAGGAGCAAGCTGAAAATTATCAAAAGATGAAACTTTCCTGCACTTCTCTGGAGCTTAACTAGCCCAGTGGTGCTATGGGGAGAGGGAAGGGGTCTGGGGATGCTTGTTCCTGGGATAAGTTCCCCAGAGTCTTCCCAGCACTAACAACAGTGATGGTATTTTTAAAAAGGGAGAGCTTCTCTCTGTTAAAAAGCAAGCTCTGCTCTGATTGCATCTCTTTTCTGGGTGTGCAGAGCTGTAACGTGAGGAAGCTCAGCCTGGGAAATAGACTGACTTGAGCTCTTTCCAAATAACGCAGGGAAAGCTGGTAGCGGCAACGTGACACTGTCAACAAATTGACAATTCACATTCCCTCATGTGGTGTCAAACAGACACTGCTGCACTTTCTGTACTCGGTCCAAAAGGGTCCCGCTAGGCTGCAGCAGCAGAGAGGAGTTTCACCGTCAGAAGAGCTGGCAGAGGCAGGGCAGCTGCCAGCTTCAGCAACCAGCACAGGCAGCGGGACCTGCTTCGCTTTGCTCGGCTCACGGGGGCTTAGCAAAATATTAAGAGGACCTCTTAAAAGAGCAGGCACCTCTGAGCCCCTTGGCAACCCCCTGCACACACAGCTTGCCTCTTTGAAGGAGGAATTGTGTGGTGTTGTTGGGTGGGATGGGTCCTTGCTCTGCAATTCTCAAGGCTTTGATATAGAAAGGAGTCCTTTTTGGTTAAGGTAGCTGTAGAAAACTGCATTTGGGGCTTGCTGAGCCAGGGTGGGAATGCAAAATTGTCTCTTCTGGTGATACTGGTAGAGCAGAACCAGTGTTGGGATTAAAACTGCCTTCAATGTTATTGCTAGAGCCATTTCCTACCTTTCTGAAAGTTGTTGGACTTCACAGTGTTCACAGAAATGTCTCCAGATTCAGTCACAGAAGCTCCCAGCACGTTTTTGAAGCAGTGTGTGCACACCTTGGCCATGTAGCTCTTGTGAGCAGGTAAAGCATTCACATCCTGATGTAATTAAAAATGGGGATTGGTTTGAAAGTATCACCCCAAAGATGAGAAAACACCTCTCCCATCAGCACCCAGTGTGACCCCCAGGCTACTCTGCCACCAACACGTAGGGGAAATTGTCCAGGAGAACCAATGTGACTGCAGCCTCTGTCATGGAGCTGAGAGTCCCATAATGGAGGTGAGATTGGCTCCTGAAATGGGTGGTCTGATGTTCTAATTTTCCATAGGTACAGAGTAGTAACTTACAGGTACCGTTTTGATACAGCGGCTGCTCCTCTTTTTCTGAAAGCCAGGCCAAAATTAGAAATCTAACTCAACACTTCAATTGTTAAAAAGCTTGGCCTTTCTTTCTCTGATCGGAAACAAATTCATAGCATTACAGCTGCATTTGTCATACCCCTTTCCCATTTGTTTTCTACCAATGTTCAACTGGAGGAGTTTCACGGAGGAAGTGAAACACAAGAGCAGTCACCAGTGGTGATGATCTGTCCCTGAAGCCTGATTCAGTGAATTGAACTCATCCATTCAGAGAACAGAAACACTCAATAAGACAGGTGAGCCCATCTTTTAAGGTATTTAGGTCCTTAAATATTAATGTTTCCAGTGGTTGCTAGGTGTTCAGGCACTTTCAAAAGCTGGTCCATGAAAAAACTGCTTGCTCTTGAACATTCAAGCAAACTTTTGTGGAAAAGCTTACCTCTGCACTTACATTATGATAGATGATGTGGGTTAGGATTAATTTCAACTAATTTTGGCCATGGAAAAATCAGACATCCCATCTAGGCTACTCATCTGGGCTCTCTCTGTAGCAAAGGAGAGCAGCATCTCTACAGGGTGGCTCAGCCCACGTAATTTTAACCTCTATCTTTGGAATTAGGTGAATTGTTTTCTTGCTGCCTTAACTCTAGAGAAAACCTAGAAAACTAGTTTAGCTGAACATCTAACTTTTAGGTGACTAAAGTAAGGTGAAACCAATCTCTCTCACTGCAAGTACTTTTAGGTAATGAATAATTTCAGGGTATTTTAATTTGCTTGCAGACACTTCAAGAACAGAAAATGAGGTAAAATTAGTCATGTGGTTAATTCATTATGTATAATTCCCCTAGCTAGAATCAGGGCAGAATCCTGCCCAATAAGTCTAACCTCATGACTCTCATTGACATTTTTACAATTTGAAGAAAGCAGAAAACTCCCCCAAACTGGCTTTTCACCTAGTCCTGTGAACCAATTTCAAGTCCAAGATTAAAAGTGCTTAGCTTGTGTAAAGGTTTGAACCAGAACTTTTCCTGTTTACAGCAGTGCAGACAACCTTACTGTTAATGAACATTGTGAAATATTCAGAAAAGTATGTTGGGTCCCATCACAAAGCACATACACATGCCCACATTTGGAAACCCACCCTTCCAGAAAGATAAGCTTGTTATAGAAGTTGTGCTTATTTCTAGTGGTGTTGAAATCATTTTGTAAGAGGTAATCTTATCAAGAGAAAGTGAAAGAGGAGGCAGAAATCTTTTATTGCCAAGCCATCTTCAGACTTTAAGAGCTGCACAACCAGCCTGCTTGTTTCAGGAGGTGAAAGTTGCTCGACAAAAGTTTGTACACATACACAGTAATTGTCTACAAAACATGTGTGCTGGGCTTGGTACCATGTGGCCACAGTGAAACCTGTTCCTCGCTTGGAGTTGCTGGCAGAGCTGTTTCCCCACCCGCTACCTCCCTTCCCTGTACAGAGGGCTTGGATATCTGACCACAGATGCTGTGGTTTCTCTTTATCCTTGCTGTGGAACCACAGTCCCTGTTCCACACATATCCCAAATGCAGAGCTGGACATGCAGAGGAGTTCTTGGTCTTCCCTAATTCTGGATGGATCCCAGGGAGCCTCCTGCCCATGCTATCGTGTCTTGTGGCAATGGTGATCCTTCTGCATGTGGCCAGCAGCCCCCTCTTCCAGGGTACTTAAAAAATATACCACAAAACCTCTCTTGGTTTTGAACCTGTGTGTCTTCATTGATGAAGCACCCCCTTGGTCCCTGACCTAAGGTCAATGACTTTAAAGGACATTAACTAGCATTGACTGAGAGATTTGCTAAAGGTCAAGGCTTGAATAATTCAAGCCCCATAAAGATTTCACTAAAGTCAAGGCCCTCTGGGCAAGTACCTAGTTTGTGTGGGCAGGGCATCCATACATCCCTGACAAATGGGGATGGTGCTGCTCATATGAGCAGTCTGGGGAGCCTTGTATGAGAGCTGTGTGTCTCTACGTTATAATCTTGTGTGAGGAGTCACATGGTGAAGGGACACAGACAAAGACAGAGTGGCAAGAGAGGAGGAGAGTGTGTTTGGCTGGCAGAAACATGTGCCCTTTTCCATCCGACTTGGTCAGGTGTTAGGATCTCTGTGGTTTGCATGGGTGTCCCACCTTTGTTGAGCATCCTTTGGTAGGAGCCAGAGGCATGATGGCTAGACCGCATCTTTCTGCAGGAGGTTACCCTCTGAATGAACTCCAGAATGCAGGACACATTGTTCCCGGTCCCAGCAGCAACACAACCAAAAAGTGCAACAGGATTATTGCAGAGTCGGCATTTATTTGTATTCAGAGCATGTCTTAATGGGAGTGATATCCTGCCTGGTGGCACCCTGTTCCTTTGAAAGGAGCACAGTGATCACTGCAGTGTATATTTTGAGCTCTATACTAAAATCCAGTCTGAAAATAGCATTGAGGTGGAGCATATGTGTCTCGGAAAAGCCTGTCGTTTCATCCCCTTCGGAAAAGACTGTTGACTTCAGTGGGTTACAGGCCATGGCTTAAACCTCCAACAGATTAGAGCAACACCAAAACTGCTCTGTGTTATTGTACGACTCCTAACTGGGCTTGCTGTGCAGGGTCACATCTTTCCCAGTGGTGCTTAGTCCTGGGGTCACCCTGGGGTTTAGGTAGCTGCTGGACAGGCATCTGCATGGAAAGGGAAATGATTCCAGTGCTGGAGCAGGGCAGGCAAAGAGGAGGCTACATCCCTAAGCTGGTAGATCTTGACAGCAGCCAGTGCCTGCTCCAAAGGTTTCTCAAGTAAATATAGAAAAAATAATGCTGTTTAAAGCAGGGCTGTAATGTTTACAGGCACTGAGTCTTGTCCTGCAAGCTATCTCCTACCCTTAGGTGTAGCATCTTTGCATGCTCATCCCCATGCACTGTCCCACATGTCACCCATGGATCTGACCCAACGGGCTGTCTCCCCCACTTTGGGAAAGCAGATTGTGAGAAACCTGTTGGGTTAGGGCACGTCTGTGTGCAAAGCAGCCTCTTCTGAGGACGAGCGAGGTCTCGCCTTCTGCTGGTGCGTGTGCTGTTAGATGCAATGGTGAAACAAGTCAAGACCTTGCCTTTCTGTGGTGGATGCTGCTGGCGAGCAGTGAGCAGCCCTTCTGTGTCCAGAGCTTGCATCAGGCTGTGCTAACTCCACCAGATAATACAAGCCCAGTCCCACTAACTCATGGAAATAGAACTACAGGCTTAAATGAGACTATCTGTATGAGTAGGAGCTACTAAAATGAATAATTGTTTGCAATATTTGTGTCTCTGTTATTTTAACTTTGAGTAATTCAGGAATGACTGTAGATACATCCATATGATAACAGTTGTTTCAATGTTTTCATTCAAAGCTCT
>NW_008606689.1:18938-27354 GCF_000691845.1 Merops nubicus
GATGCTGTCTAAAAAGGGCATTTTATAAATGAACCTAGTCATTTGAAATTGGGTTTCTATTGTTTCTGGTTAATAACAAAAGTGTGTCTCTTTATTTGAAATTTCTCCCCTTTTTTTTTTTTTTCCTCTGCTGGAGCATAAAAAGAATTCACAGTGCTTTGTGCTGGGGCTGGGACTGGAGCTAGCTCCAGCACCAGCTGGTAATAAAGCTACAAACATGGATATCTATGCTTTAAAAATCAAGAGAATTGCCTAGACAATCATTGAAATGGCATTTGGTTCAATTCCATGTAAAAAAAAAAATATTTTGAAAGTTTGACCTGGTGTTATAGGGACTTTTTTTTCAATTCTTCAAAGAGTAATCCCAGTTTACCTTTTTTTCTTTTATTTTTTTTTTTCCCCTTCAGGTTCAACCCCTTTTATCACACTAAAGTGCCAATCAATATTGTGAGATAGATGTTACATCTTAGGTTTTTATAACATTACTTGTCCCAGAAGGGATACTGTATCTTTAAGGAAATGGACCCGATATCCTGTTTCTGAAGGATTAAAACACTTTAAAGAGACAGAAGAGGCTGTAAACCCCTATCATATTCTTATTCTCTCTTCATTATCTTGTCCAGTATCTATCCCTGCTGAGTAAATCTGGTTGTGTGTTTCTCCAAAGTGGTCATAAGAAGAAATTTATTTACTTCTCTTTGCACTGGAGGGGCATTACTGGGTTTCAAGGCTCTCCGAAGTAATAAAGATTTTGCAGTGTGTGCAGAAGGAGCAGAAATTCAGAACTTCTTTTCCCCCTCTGAGGTCGTTTGGCCAGCCTAAAGGGGAGACACTTCTCATTTTCTGACAGGCTTTATTTCCGTAAGATTTTCCAATTAGCAGGAAAAGGTCACACTAATGTTAGTGCTGTGAGGAGGAAGGGGGATCCGACTATGCAAACAGAGATCTCCTTGAAAGGACAATATAAAAATATTGTATTTTCCTTCATTTCTTAATTAAAAATTGGAAGGGAGGGGGGTGCAAGTGTGCACGCTGGCGTGTGCCCGTGTTTGCTGGAGGGGGAAGGGAGCATTCGCTCTTGCCTGGGATCAGCAATTTCACTTCGTTTGCGGACCTCGCTTTTCTCTGAAACAGCAAATTGCATTCACTCTCCTGTCTATATGTTTGTCCACCTGGGTGGAAAACAGACAGCCCAACAGATTTCCACCCTGCGAGTGCCCTGCGAGAGGGAGCGGCCGGGGCGAGGGGCAGGGAGACAACACACACATAATACGGTTTTCTTTTTGCTCCCAATTAATTCTGAAGAGGAATTTGGAGTGGTTTTTTTGTGTGTGTGTTTTTGTTTTTTGGTTTTTTTTTTTATGGTTGGTTTGGGGGTTTTCAATCAAACTGAGCTGAAAACAAACACCGCTGACTGCAAGCGTTTTCCACCCCCCCTCTCTGAGCCCTGCTAGAAGCATCTCTCTGTAGCTTTCAGGGCAGCTTTTGTTGCCTGGGCCGGGTGCGTGTGTGTCCCCACGCACGTGCACGCCGAAAGCACAGGAACTTTTTCCAACGAGGTGAAGAGCCGAGAGGTGTCAGGACTTGCTCACGCTCAGCTTTCAAAGAAGCCTCACATTCTTCCTCCTCGCAGGCAAGCATCCGTCTCTATTTTTATAGCCCGGGAACAGCCGTGGCCCTAACTTGTGCCCCTTTCTCCACGGAGGGGCCGCGGCGTTTAAATTTGGCTGTGGACATGGGGAGAGGCAGGTGCACGAGTCTAGAATCTCTCCGCAGGAGTTAAACCAGCCCAGCTCCTCCCCGGCATTTTTCCTCCTTAAACACATAAGTGGCTTTGCAGCCAGGGAGCTGAAAACCATCTCAGGAGTCAATTTGGTCTTGAAGGCATTGTATTAGGGCAAACGGACCAGAGTTCAGCTGCCTGCTGACACTCCTGGGCAGACAATTGGTGCTGTGAGTGGTTTGCAGGAAATGGGAAATATTTTCTATTTTAGACTGTAACTTGCTGAACTGCACACACACGTACATACACATATATGTATGTATATAGCCACCAGAGAATTATTTCACAGGAAATTAAATATTTGCAGCTCTCCCACACCATTTCATATCTTGCCAATTCCCATAACCCCCTTTTCAGATCACCAATCCCTGCTGGAGCCCAGAAACTGTCTATCATAACCAGAAGTTTATACACTGGGAAACATTTCTGCACCAAATCCTTTGCTGGAGTAAACTGGCAGGATGCCACCAAAGTCAGAGCTGTCGTGGTGATTTACACCAGCTGTGGATCTAGCCCAGAGAAATGGGAAACTCGGTGAGTTTTGTGCATCGGAGAGTTACACGGCGAGTCCTAGAGATAGTAAAAGCTAAAATATCCTGATCTCCCAAGAAGCTGATCAGAATAAATTTTTTTTCATCCGCATTAAGCGGTAAGCTTAGGCTGCACCATGGAAATCTTCCCTTCCTTCTTGTTGAAAAGTGATGTTTTATCTTCCCTGGGTTTCCACCCTGACATTTATGCCAAATGACAATTAACTTTCCTTTCCCATTAATCAAAAGTAATTCTCTTTCTGACAGCATTTGGCACTGGTATGTGTCTGGATGTGTGTGTAACTCTGCAGTACTTCATGCTGAATCTTTTTGCGGGGGGACAGATTTCCCCTGTGATGTCCCTACGAGAAAAAGCACCACGGGAGGGTACTTTGTGGGTTTGGGTGAGACTCAGACTCACAGGGAAGTGCCGGGAGCAGGAATTGTGCTGAACGGGAGCGCAGAGCAGGACTGCGACACCCCAGGAGCAGGGCAATCCAGCGCTGTTGGCTTCCAGCGAGCTGCTTGCACTCACAGATAATGACAGCAAAGCAGGGAGATAAGGCACGTTTCCCTTTGCTGCCCTCCCCTTTCCTAGCAGAGCCGGAGCACACGGTGAGCTGGTGGTGCAGCCGTAAGGAGTTTTACCCACCTGAACCTTCCCCGTGTTCAGTTACCTACCACGTCTCCCTCTTCCAACCCTCCTCCTCAGGGACCAAACAACTTTGCTCCTTGTCACAGAAATCTGGGTGATAAATACCTTTTAGTTACAGTTTGCAGGGTATGACACTCCTTCAGATTCACTGCAGAAACACCAGGTGATCTCTTGTTCACGCAGAAGCGGATGGCAGCGCTCCCGTTCGCTCTCGTGGCACAGGACCAGACTTCACAGGGGATTTCTGGTGAACTATTTCAGTTGAGAAATAACCAGGCTCACATTCAGAGGTACAAAAAAAGATTGCTTTTTTTTTTCTTTGTGTTTAAATATAAAGCAGTAATTTTGCTTGAGTTTTTAAGTAGCTGTGACACGGAGAAACCTCTTTTAATAATAACCGGTTCTACCCAACGTCTGAGTGTATGATGCATCAGTGAAACCAATAAAATCACATTAATACCTGTTTTAACTTTAGAAATATAAATTAACTCAAAATAGTCATGTCCACTTTAACACCATTTCAGAGAGAGGTAAGCTGAGGCACAGGGATGCTCCATGAGTCACTGAGTCAAGTGCAAAATCTCAAATTCAGAGCTGCCTGTAGGTCTGTTTGTGTCTTGAGGTAAACTGAAAACTTGCAAAAATATGCAAAAAGGCTTGTGATCAGTGAAACTGAGAATCCTGTTTTGATTTCAATATTCTGTTCATATGCTGGAATTCATCCAGCAGCTCATGGTGGAGGTGCAAAGGTAATGTGCTCCAAGGGGAAGCCACCTTCCTAAAACTTTTACATCCTTATTGATTAAATATGTCAGAAACTTAAAACCCAAAGGTCCTTGCTTAAAGAGTAGGTTCTTCGAGACTGACATCTAATTTTGATCTATGTTTGCAAACTCATACTATTTACCTCTCACATGAATTAGATGCATGCAGACAAGACTTTGTTTGTGATGTTCAGGGAAATGAATGTCGGGTACATAGCTGGAATTTGTTGCATGGTTGTGGTGAATTGTGATAAGTGGTTGTGCTTTGGAGATTGATAAATTTAGTAAACACTCAGTGGATGTAAAATAAATTAATCCCTACTGTTTATAGGATAAGACATGGTGTTTAACAACATTAATGCTGTTGTACAAAACAGTCAAGAGCATGCTAACATTGTTTTTATCTAGACCATATGAACCCATGGATATTAGAAAGCCTGTTTAGCACCAGATGGAGCTGTAGGGTGACCCCAAGCCATAATATTTGAATATTGTTCAGTCCTTGGGTAGCTGGATCTGGCAGTCAGTCCCTGTGGGACTGGTTACTTCCTGAGATTGCAGGCATGAGTTTGCATTTTTACTTTTCTATCCTAAATCCAGCTGTTCATAAGGCTTAAAACTTGGAGTGTCCACCCGCTCAGCAGCCACAGGTGATGGCCTCTTGTGCTAGGCACAGGCTGGGTCCCCTGCAGAGTACAGCCAGATACCCACACTGAACTAGCATCAAACCAAGGACTTAAAGGGACACTGCTATTTAACCGAGCTGGTGGTTAATAACAATGAAGCCAGACCAGATGTAGAAACCTGCTAGAGAAACTGGATCATTTCAAAGATTTCAGAGCTTGTGGGACCGTGAGAATCTCTGCTGCAGGACTACCCCAAGCCTTTTTTTGTTGCATGTAGTGCAGCTTCAAAACTGCATTTGACATCTTCACGTCATTAAAGGCATGCAATGATACTCTTTTTGATTTTTAACACAGTGAATGTTTAAAGAACATTTTTAGAATCAAAAAAAAGGTACCAACAACAATGGGCAGGCACATGTGTAAAGACAATTTGAAAATCAAGCAAATGGATAACTACATTGCTGATACCACCTTGAGCACACAATATCGACAGTAACTACAAATAATTGAATTATCTAAACCAAGATGAGAAAAAAATAAACAGCTATTACATTTTTTGTATAGGGAAGTTGGTGTTAGTCTTGAGGATATTTTCATTATGCCTGTAAGAAAATGTATTTCTTGCTGTTATAATACATGCAAACAAGCAGAGAGAGATTTGCACTGAGTTGGCATTGGTTTTGTTAGGGCTGCCAAAACTGGGGCTCTCTGCAAGTGATATGTTTCACATTGCAGCATTCCTCTAAAAACTTGCAGAACTAAATAAATAATGGCACTGTGGGTGAAACTGGAGAAAACTAAGTAATGCTCAAGCCAGGTGCCCAGAATTTCTATCTAGGCTGCCAGATTTTCCAAGAATTAAACTTTTCAGATCAAATTCTGTCGTCTTCATGAAAGTTTGATGCTAATAAAACTTTGAATGGAATGAAGTTTTGTCTTAATGGAGTGCCAGGGACTTTACATATAACATCTCAGCCAGCACCTGTCAAAACCAATGGGGAGATTACTGCTGATTTCCATGATCACTGATGGGGCCAGTCTTGAGACCTTCTTGTTCCATGTTCCCTGTTTGGCTGATCTGATTTCTTGTTGGCTCTCCCAGCAGTGCCCAGAGGCTTCTTCAGCCTGCAGCATGGAGCAGCCAACCATGCTGACCATGGTTTTGAGTTTCTGGCTGTTTGCCTTCTTGGGAATCTTGTGGTTTATCCTTAAATTGTAACAGTATAATTGTAACAGTATAGCTATAATTACAAAATGATAAATAGTTATAATAGCAGAGTTTGCTCATCAGCCTTTCTTGTCACTAAAGCACCTGACAGCAAACAAAACCCTATATATATATATATCATAGTGACATTTTAAGGCTTGCTTAATTTCAGACGCTTGTCTAAATTTCTTTAATGAATAAGGATAGATTAAATTATAATCTTACAACTGGCCCTTTACCTAAGTGTACTGAACTAGAGTCCAGTGAAGGACTACGAGGATGACTGGGGGCTGGAACGCCTGATGTATGAGGAGAGGCTGAGAGACCTGGGGCTTTTTAGTCTGGAGAAGAGAAGACTTAGAGGGGATCTAATTAATGTGTATAAATATATGTGGGCTGGGTGTCAGGAAGGAAGAGGCAACCTCTTCTCACTTATGCCCTGCGATAGGACACAGGGCAATGGACACAAACTGGAGCACAGGAAGTTCCACCTCAAATGAGGAAGAACTTCTTTACTGTAAGGGTTCCAGAGCACTGGAACAGGCTCCCCAGGAAGGTTGTGGAGTGTCCTACCTTGGAGACTTCTAAGACTTGTCTGGATGCATTCCTGTGTGACTTGCCCTAGACTAGATGGTCCTGCTCTGGCAGGGGGGTTGGACTCGATGATCTCTGGAGGTCCCTTTCAACCCCTAACATTCTGTGATTCTGTGAACTCAGGCTGAATTACTGCACTGTGAGCAGATAGGAAACACAGCTCAGAGGTCTTCACAAAATAACTTCACACTCTTTGAAGTGGGTCAGAAGAAACCTAGCTTTGTAGAGACCATATCTCTAGCGCACTGACCTCCTGGTAATGGCAGCCTACTAAGTGTTGCACTTGGCTGGAGTTCTCCTCTGCAATTTGGTTAATTGGATGAACAGGATTTTTAGTGACACAGACTAGATCTCCATGCAGCAGTCCATCAGAACTAATCATTCACCCCCACTGATGGTTTCATGAGAAAGGTGAGTAGATGGTAACTTTTAAATTTGAAGAATATGTTAAGTAATGGCAGTTAGATCTTGGCCTCAAAGGAACAAAAAGGATTACCTTGGTGTGTGAAGAACTAACCTGATGGCAGCTTTTCACAATCTGAGTCACCTACTCCTCTAAAGATATGTGAGGAAGTCTTGCTTTCACATGAACCATAATGACAATTCCAGCAGAGCATGTGCTAAGTTGCCATGTAGCATTTGGTTTTTTCTTGTCCTTGAGTGACTGGACCGACTCAGGAGCTTCAAAATTCAGTTTCAGATGCTTGAGTTGAGAAAGTTTGCTCAGTACTTCCAAGATGGAAACCTTTTCCAAACTGCCTTTCAAACTTCATGAAGACTTCTTTGGTCTGCAAAGCTAAATATTGTAACATTGACATTTTATATGTCTGGCTTCTGGAATGGATATTGGAAAACTGAATTTGAGCTATCTTAGTGTGGAAAGACACAGAGCAGAAAGGGGTCTGAGCCCCCAAATGCTCAGAAGAGTTGATGATACCATGAGCGGTTAGCTGGAGCTTCACCTAGAAGAAGATAATTAAAATAGGGTTTGTCTTCACCCCTTGATGGCTCTAAGGTATAGGTGCCTTACTGAAAATTTCAGGGAGGTCTTTCATCCCTACCATTGACAGGACAGTATCTTGTGTCCACAAAAAGTGGGACAAAAAGTGTTTCCCAGAAAGTGGGAATCCTCTGATCCTAAAGCCTATACCTTGGCTTTGCCTCTTCAGCCACTGATCTACAGGACTGTTTCCTGGGGGTTTGATTTTGGGTTAATGAACCTTGAATTCTTCTGCACAGAGAATTGGCTTCAAAAGTCACCTGACAAAACCCGTATGTGGTGGCCTAGTCCAGGATATGGTGTAGAAGGTGCCTTCATGAGGCATGTGTCACCTGCTTCCAGAGCAGACTGGTGAATCTGGTCTGCCTACACAGATGTAAAACTTTTAGCCACAGTTTAAGGAAAAAAAAGAGGTACACCAAGTGCTTTATATGAAGAGAAGGCAACTCTAATTTGCCTGTGTCTATGTGTCTAGCAAGTAAAATTTAAAAAATGCCAATTATAGTTTAAGTTCCTCAGGAAACCTGGACAATGGGGTGTCCTGTTGCTGTTAGTGCTCTGTTCAGGAGGGCTGAGGGTCTCCTGGGAAGGAGCAGGAGAAGAACTGGAGATGACTGGGAGGAGTTCAGTTGGAAAATTATTTTAATGCCCCGAGAGCTCAGGAGCCTTCAGGGTCACAGCTTTGGCCTGAGGCATCTCATTTGCCAGTCAGGCACCTAGCTCCACTTTTTGGAACTGATTCTTCCTAAATTAAGAGTCTAAGGGCTGTAATATAAATAAATAATAAAATTAATAAAAATAATAAAATTCAGTATTAAAATTGCCACTGGGAAAACCAATAAAAGAAAAAGCCACCAACCATGTAATGGCTACTTTTAACCACTTAACATACAGTTTAAATCTCTAAAGAGGCATAATAATACATTTATTTCTAAAGTACCTGAAGTTGCCAAAGGCACTCAGGGTGCTCTGCGATATAAAACCATTTCTAAAAATAAATCAGCACATTATAAAAAGGCTCTGTGTAGTGAGTGTACTTAGTGAGCAGGTGAAACGTTTCTGACAGAAAAAAGGAAGAGGCTGGTCTACTTGAGCGAGTTTGAGGGAGTTTCCAATGAGAAGCTAGCGGAACATTTGTGATTTTTTTACGTGGTATTTCACAGATGCCAGCTGCTCTGCTGGCATGAGAGGCGGGTGAGAGGAGGGGTTGTGGACAGAGCCCCTCCACGGCGCTCCGCAAAGCCAGGGATGCCCGTG